>NC_065590.1:56717031-57020061 GCF_024542745.1 Macaca thibetana thibetana
ACTAACAATGGTACATGTAATTATTTATGTAGTATGGCCTGTCTTGGCTATTAGTTACTGTCTTGGTTATTAGATCTGGTCATCATGGCATATTTTTCTAGATGACTTCAGGTTTCAGAGCTGCTTAAAGAGAAGTACTATTTTTAATGCTACTTAAAACAGATAATTTGGGATTCTGAAATCTTTAATTTTATGTTAAGACTGAAAAACCTAAAGTGTGGATAGTAACAGAGCATAAAGCACCTCACTAGGAGTTTATTGTGATGCTGTTCTAAAAAATACATTCAGGAAAAGTGTGGTAGCCCAGTGACACAATACTCTCACAGTAACCGATTAGCACGTTTTGAGGGGGCATGCAGCAACACATTGTTCTATCTTTTTTTTTTTTTTCACTTTCTAATATAAAACTATCTAAGCACGTCTGAAAGAAGTATGTGGTTTTTCTGAGGAACTTGGCTTTCAAATTTTTCAAGATTCTGTATTTGTTAATTGAATGAATGCTTTAGTTCATATCTATGTATGTATATTATTTTATGTATAGTTATCCTTTTCAATTATAAAATATATTACAATCTAGTGTAGAGAAATAATATTGGAGCATGGCTAATTTAAATACCTCTGAGAATTTTTGCCTAGAAGATGTGTGTAGAGATTGAACCTTCTATTTGGTTTGCAGGGCATTGTTTGTTAGCTTATTTCCTTTATATTTCATACTCATTTCTGAACGTTATCTCATATTGGACCATTTGTGCCTTCATGGTAGAAAAATTGATCATTTTCTAGATTACATCTTTCTGAAGGTGAAGCAGAGAAACTATCCTCAACATTCTAAGCTACATTTTCTTGAAGTCCACAGTTAACGTTTTCAAAATCACAATGTGCTGTATCAGTCATTTTTCATGTGTATGTCAAGTAGCAACATATACTGGAATAAGATGAATAATAAATTAATCTCTGTCAGCAAAGTGGCTAATTGGACATGCTGTTAAATATGCAAATAATGTTTGGTTTCCCCACTCATTCTCTTTCCTGGGACTCGTTCTAGGTGAGATATAGAGTTGTTGATGCTGCTAGTTGATAACCTTTTGTGCCATAACTAAAAGTGGTACACTCCTGATGGGCTTCTGATAAACATCTTCATACAAAGTCTTGTGTTAATACACAAAGTATTGTTATCTGGATGCCTTTAATGACTAGACTATACAAAAACAGTCTATTTGTACTGTTAAAAATTTGCCTCAGTAATCTTATTTCTAAATGTAAAATTTGAGTTTTTTCTTTTTAATAGAATTAAAGTTTTTTTTTTTTTTTTACAGAATGAATTAATTCAAATATTGGCTTATAGTGAGGAAGTGATTAAAAATATTGTGAGATTACTTCACAACCCCAATTCTCCCTCATAAAAGGCTGTGCAGAGAAAGAACTAGAGCCACATAAAATGGTAGTAAATGGCCAATTATATCATTTAGTTATTGAACAATCATTCAGTGCTTATTATATGCCAGGTGCTGTTCTAAACTCTTAACAAAATATCGATTCATTTAATCCTTACAACAACTTTATGAGATAGGTACTTTACTCTCCCATTTTACTCATAAGGATATTGAGGCACAGCAAAAGAAATAGTTAAGTCACCGAAACTGAAGTTGTGGACCCTGGATTCAAACCCAAGCAGGCCCATTAGAAAGTCCATGCTTTTGGCCGGGCACGGTGGCTCACCCCTGTAATCCCAGCACTTTGGGAGGCCAAAGAGGGCAGATCATTTGAGGTCGAGAGTTCAAGACCAGCCTGACTAACATAGAGAAACTTCATCTCTACTAAGAATACAAAATTAGCTGGGCATGGTGGTCTTTGCCTGTAATCCCAGCTACTCAGGAGGCTGAGGCAGAAGAATCACTTGAACCTGGGAGGTGGAGGTTGCAGTGAGCCAAAATCAAGCCATTGCAGTCCAGCCTGGGCAACAAGAGCGATACTCTGTCTCAAAAAAAAAAAAAAAAAAAAAAGAAAAGAAAAAAAAAAAAAAAAAGAAAGTCCATGCTTTTAACCTCTACGTTATGCTGTCAATAAACATAATTTATTCTGACTGAGCATTTTGTTTTCTCCTGTAGCTTTTATTGCCAGTGGTTCATAACAGACCCACAGAGAATGACTATCTGGATTTACTTTGTCTAATTTCCAACAAGTCATTTCTCTGAAGGTTTAATGCCTTATCTTTATCTTCCAATTAGTTTTTAGGCATTGTGATTCTTAAGTACACAGGGCATCGAGAGGCTTCCCTGTGCTTCCCTTCCTCATCACTTTATTTGTTCTGACTGATTTATTAATCTCAACTGACATCTGTCGCCACACCAAGAGTAAAGGAATGATTGATTTAAGATGTTTATTAATGTTTATTAACTACTTTCATTCTAGTTGGCAAATACTTTCCCTACCAAATTGATAATCTGCTGTGATAATAGACTAATTTGCAAGTGCAGTCATGATTTACAATTAAAAGGGAACAGTGGCGATGAGTCTGATTATATGATTATACTCTCCTGAGATGAAAGGAATCCTGCAAATGGTTAAATAAAATCGTATAATTCTGAAGGCAGGATATAGAGAAAAGGCTGATGATTAATAAATTTCTTTGAGTATTCTAATTTTAATTATGGTCTCTTAATTATGAAGCCTTGAAGATTTTAAAAATCAAATTGTGTTGTTTCTATATGGATGGTATTGTATGACTACATAGAGAATTTAAGCATCTCTACTACTCATTTTTAATGAGTTTTTATATTAGGCTATAAGTTGGAGCAACATTCAGAAAGGATGGTAAATGCTTTGTAGTTTGAGTCTCTTAACTACATTTTTAGTAAATATTATTTTGTTTCTTCAATTTAACACCAGAATTTTTGTTGTTTTTTTACTGGCATTTCACACATTCCACTTAAAATAACATTACAGGAATTCTGGAATTCCCTTGTGACATAAAGGATTACTCTTTTAATTCTCGTTGCATCTACTATCTGACCTTGGGCAGTGTCTAAACCTCTGAGCCTTGGTTTTCCCTGGAGTGAAATAGGGCCTCTGTAGGACTGTTGTGAAGACTTGATACTATGTAAACATCTGGCACAGGAACTGATAAATTGCTGCTGCCCCTCAAGTGACAGATGAACCCCTCTCCAACAGTGGGTCTTTTCTGCTCTGGAAAAAAACTAGAAGGGACTTAGCTTAGTTATAATGCAGACTCCTCTGAGCTTTTTAAAACACATTTCATTCTTATCATTCTAGACTGATTTGGTAGATTCTTTAAGTAAAAGACAAGGGGTTGAAATTGAGATCCTTTCCTGGTGTCTCATTCTTCCAAAAGAGGATAACACAGATGTTAACAAGAGGATATTGTGTAGTCACCCAACAATTTGTATCCCCTTTGTCCATGTGGGAGTTAAACCAGGACACCTGCAGTGGAACTGAACTGTCAAGGCTATTGCTGCAGTTTAGTGTTGAATATTTTTCTCCTTGCTCTCTTAGAACATTCATTTAGAATTTAGAATAGGCCTTTTGAAAATAACGGCAGGGGGTAGTGGGGAGAGGGTAAAGATGACGAGGAAAGACTTAGGAAAATGATTGCACCTTTTTTGCCCAATCAACTCTGAAAATGTCAGCAAACACAAAGCTATCTTTACCTGGCTGGATTACAGCTGCAAGAGATTTCCGTAAGAGAAACAGTGCTTCCTAGCCCAGAATTGCTAATGTCACTTCTTTTACTGTGGCCATTTTGATGAGTATACCATAGCCAAATGCTAAGAGTCTAGCATTTAGACAGAACACAAGCATTTCAAAATACCAAGTCAAATGAAAATGCTCAGCAACTGTAATTTAATTATCTATTTTTAAAACATAACTAGCGAATTTCTTAAAATAAATGAGTATTTTAATAGGAACTTAACATACATGTTTGAATGTTTTCATCCTCTTTCTAAAAAGAGGTTCTTTTGGGGACTGTGTATTAGACAAAATTTCATGCTAGTTTGAAGCAAATTTATTTAAGCTCTATGATCACCTAGGATGATATATATACTTTGGAACTGAATCACTTTACAGAGTGTCCCATCACTTTCTCTCCCCAGAGTCTGAAGAAAGCCTTTAAGCTGTGATATCAACAGTCAGGAGTCCTTAGGATCAGAGTAGTTCAGTCAAAGCAAGATGTGGTTGAGACAAGAAGCTGATATGATTGAAGTTGTCTATATTGCCCCTCCTCCAAGGTTAACTTATAGTGGTATGTAAGTGCCAGCAATAAGTTTAATCTATGAAACTATGTAATTTGGATTTTCTTCTAAATATCTTAAAATGAAGATGATTTTCTAGATAACAGATAATAGTGAAGAGTATCCCTGGATAAAGCATTGACTGGCTCCTCTGGAACCAAAATGAATATAGGTCCCACCTCACATATTCATACATTCCCTAGTGTTTTGGAGACTTTTGGAGACCCTGGTGATGGAGTGCCTGCCATTTGGGAAATAGAACCTCCGAAAAATATGACTTAGCAATCTGTGCTAGGGCACTGTAGGTATTTAGAAATCAGAGAAACATTTTCCAGCAAGGAAATCAGTAAAAGCTTCATGAAAGACATAGGCTTTTAGAGAAGCACTGAAAGATGGGTATGTGGTAAGTGGAGAGAAAGGCAATCTTACGTGAGCATGAGCAGAAAACAGTACTTTAACTTGTGCTTTTAAAAGAAAACAACAATGCAATAATTGCAAATTCAATTTTTGTTAGTAATTCCAGACAAATGCAGCTTACTATTGAATGAGTGACTTTGTATGTATGTATGTGTATGTGTGTGTGCATATTTTGCTTAGACGTGAGGCCTGTTAAACAACATATGCCTAATCCTGATCTTAAGGAAAGGCAGTAGCAAAGAGACCTAATTCTTAGTTAAGTTGGAAAACACAGTGCTGTGCTCCCTAGACAGTGGCTGGGAGTTGCTAGAGAGAAGCATGTTCTTGAATGAGGGCCAGACACACACATACAGGAAAAAAGCTCCCAAAGAGCAGGGCAGGGCTCCATCCTTCCCTTGTGGATGTCCTAACATCCTCACTGTTAAAAGTCCTGCATCTGCAAAGAGAATGGTGGTGAAGGCAAGACTTGCAGGGAGTTGACTTTCTGTTTTTACATAATTTCATTCAGTCAGCCTCCTCATTCACAATATGCAGATATTTAGGTTATTACCAAAATGTGGGTGTTTACACACTCTGCTGGCAAATCAGTGTTTTACTGAGTGCCAAGAATGCAGAGACCAATCAATCAAGTGCTTATCAAGTGCCTTCTGCTTGGAGTAGGACATTCTGTCACTCTCTGCCAAAAGACCTAAGGCCTAATAGAGGCCGTCAAATCCATTCTCTTGTCTTTCACACTTAACCTGCCTGCCTTGTGTTCTTTCAAACACCTTCGGGAGGCCTTGCAGTATCCTAGAACAGACATAGGAAAGATGGGAACCATCTCTTTTCCATTCTCCAGTTGCTTTTCTGACACACCAGAGGCCCCATTTGTACCACGGCGTGGACTGGGTGGGCACACATCCTCCTTCATTACCGATTTCCATAGGAGCCTGATAGATGTCCTGCTAATAGTGGGGAGATGTTTGGTTCATTTTCATTTTCACATTTGTAGAGCTTTCAAGGTTTACACAGTGACTTATTTTGTTTTAAATCATATGATATCTACACAAGCCTGTAAATTAAATATGGAAGATGCTTGCCCCATTTTGCAGGTGGGGCAACGTTGCAACCCAGTCACTTTAAGTGGCCTGACCTAGTCGCATGTTTGTAACTGGCAGAACTGGGACTATATAATCCCATAAGCTGCTTTGAAGACTCCAGGGCTGCTATTGCCACCCACGTAGGGGAGCACAGGCTGTTTTTAGGCTATCCTCAAAAGACCAAACAGATGAGTAAATCAAGGAGATCAATGATTGTGCAGGGATTCTGGGAAAGAAACACTGAAAGGGTCCAGTCTATGTAGACTTGCTAAGCTAGTAGAAAAAAAAAAAATGGGTTGGTGGCTCTTTCTGGGAAAATAAAATAAAGGTAGCAGTTGTTGGTTAGATGGCCAGCATTATTGATTGACTTTTAATATGTTTTGTTAGTGTGACGGTTTAATTTTTTTGTTGCTTATTAGTTTTTGTCTTTTGAAAAAGAAATGAGGATTCCAGTTTGAAGGATGAGCTCTCACTGGCTTTTGATCATTGTTGAAATAACTCAAAAAATATGCATACAACCCAGGAAAACACTGAGGCTGAACATCTTTGTTTAATGCTGTGATGTTTTTTAGATGAACAGTGACAAGAAGCTACATATAATGAAAATGCCCAATTATTTGCAGGAAATTATTAAAGAGCACTTGGAAAATTGAGATATTCTGTCAAAAACAATAATTTAAAGCATTTGATTCTTCATAAGAATGACAAAGAAATTTACAAAGAGAATCTCACTTTGGAAATGCCTTTTGCTTATTATAGTATGAAGAATGATGCCTAGCTGACAAAATGGCCAACATTTTCCCTGCAGCAGAGATCTCTCTAACTAGGTGAAGATGAATGCTTTCAGGTATCATTAGTGAGCTTAGGAGATGATGTTAAGATACATCCAGTCTGTGTTTTTTAAAGAAACGTCCTATGCTTTCAAAACAGAGCTCTAATTTTCCTGGATTAAATTTCCTGAAGACAGGAAGCGTGGTTTTTGTTATATCTCAGTGTCCAAAAGTAGATTTTCGTAGATACTCAAATGTTTGTAGAAAGATTCCTAAGTAACCTCTTCTACTCACACAGAAGCAATAATATGTTCATTCTGTTAGTCAGAACTTACTTTAAAGCTAGCTACAGTTAGCATGGTATGGCTTTTAAGCTATAATAAATTGCCTGCAAAACCTAAATATTCCTCCCATTGCCTGTGATTTCACCATTTACAATTCATTTCTTAGTACCTCGATAGCTTTTATTAAAATGTGCTGTATGTTGAAGAGATGTAATACAAAGAGATATAATTAAATTTTAATTCTTAAAATTTAAACTTCTTCAGAATCACCTAAGGAGTTTACTGAAACTGCAGATGCCTAGGTTGTACCTTTAAAGACTCTATTGAGTAATTTGGGGGTAGGGCTCAAGAATTTGCATTTCTAAATATCCACTTTAAGAGATTATAACGGTCCTTGCACGATTGTTTGAGGAACACAACCTTATGCTGTTATGAACTAATATCTTCAATTTACGACTTTTACCTAAGATCTTTGCAAGCCTCCAGCAGGTACTGTCTAAGGAGCAACTCTTACAAGTGATGGTTTCTATTTCAGAGGATGCAGGAAAATCACTTGAATACAAGGAGAATGATGTTGGAAGTTACCTAAAACCTAATACCTTCATGTTAGTGATCAATTGCTGTTGATATACTGCTAACAAGGATACTAACAAGTGGTTAAATCTATAGCTCTTCTCTTAGAATGAACTGTTACACATAGAAAGTATTCATATAGGAAGTAGACTGCAAGAAAATTCCCTTTAAAGCCTCATATACATAGTTTTGATGGAATAGAACATCCCTAGGAACAGCTGCTTCTTTGTCTTTGGTGTGGAGTTATGCTTTTGGGGGTTATATGCATGCACACATACAACTTTTAAATCTCACTCTGCATTCTCCTTTTGTCCTTCCGTATAAACACTCTTTGGTCCTCTATTCTCAATATCCTTTGAAAGGATTAGTCTATAATGCAAACTAAGGTGTTTCTTTTTATTTTTTAAGGGGAAAAAATCTCTTAATAGTTAACACTTTTTCCTTTGACCAGGAAAGCTTTGATGCAGGTGTTATTTGCAGCATATATTTTATCATATCGAATTTATAAAGTTTTAGATTTTATAATGTCTTTTCCAATTTTAGCCTCCTTTTATGTTTGTGGTTTTTCAACATTAAATCTTTTATGAACTGCCTCTTTCTTGGTCTTGAATCATCTATACTTTTCTAAAAACAATGACATTATTATTGGGTTATAATTCTGCATTCTTTTTGACTTTGTATGGATGACAAAAACACCCCTAGAATTAGAAATGGAGTACAAAGTGGGATTTTAGCAAGTAGTTACTTCCCACCCCTAATTTTACAAATGTAGACTCTGACACACAAGAATGTTAAATGTCCAGCTCTAGGTTTCTTTCCTAGCACTGTCCCACTTTTCCTTCAGCTTTATTAATGAGTCACCCACACTCAGAATAACCTAACCATATCCGAGTGATACTTTGTGAAGAAGTTTAAATCAGGTAATTCCCATGGCAGTAAACAACCTCTGAAAAACTGAACAAGTTTTCCACTTACAGTTTGAAAATATATTTTTCTTTAGCTACTTTATTCATTAAAATTTTCTTGAACTGAGAGCAGTCATATTTCCTGTGTGCACCATTAAGCTGACAGTTTAAAATGGTTCCTTGCTTAATTTATATTACTGTGGAGATTTTTTTTTTTAATGTAGAGAAACTAACGTCTGGGTTGGGGAAGGATAGGAGTAAGTATTGGAAGGAAGGACATTCAAATGTGAAATCCCTGGGGATGCGAGGTTAAAGCAAAAGGACATGGCCTTGTTTTAATAGCCCATCATCACTAACGAAAGAAGGAAAAGGAGAGCCTATGTTTTTAAATTATTTCTGCCAAACTCTTTAAGGCATTTAGAGATCATAGAAATTTTCGATAACATTTGTTATTAGCAATTATAATTATCACTATAGAGGATTTGGAAAACAGAAGTTTGAGAACAAAAATAGAGCATCCAGAATCATATCTAAAGAAAATCACTATTAAAATTTTGGTATATTCCCTTCAGTAGTTTGCCTTTATATATTTAATCATTTTAAAAAATGGAAACCTACTGTGCAGACTGTCTTGCAACCTTTTTAGAAAAACTAATAATGTATCATACACATCTTTTGTTGATATTAATTTCTTTCTATAGTATAACTATTTAGAGATTCTGTGGTATATTATCTAGACTGCACTTATTTTACCACTCTTTTTGATATTGGACAGATAAAGTATTTCCATTAAAAATTTTATAAACACTGGCCGAGTGCGGTGGTTCGCACCTGTAATCCCCGCACTTTTGGAGGCTGAGGAGGGTGGATCATGAGGTCAGGAGTTCAAGACCAGCCAGGCCAACATAGTGAAACCCTGCCTCTATTAATAATAAAAAAATTAGCCAGGTATGGTGGCACATGCCTGTAGTCTCAGCTACTCGGGAGGCTGAGGCTGGAGAATAATTTGAACCTGGGAGGTGGAGGTTGCAGTGAGCCAAGATTGTGCCACTGCACTCTAGCCTGGGTGACAGAGTGAGACTCTGTCTTGGGGGAAAGAGAAAAAAAAAATACACACACACACACAACACACACACACACACTACTGTTATATATAATAGTTGAATCAAAATATTTGTGTTGTGTACAAAGTGTGGAAATAAGTTAGAAGGTCTAGTTATTTTTAGATTTTTAGTACTCATTGCCAAACTGAGTTCTTCTCCTCTGTGTGTTTCTTTATATTACTTCCTGTACTGTACGGCACAATGGCCCTCTCAGATTGTAATTACTATTTTCAGTCCTTATCATTTTATAAGAAGAAAAACCCTCATCGTTTTAACTGTTTTACACTGTTGTAACTTCCACTGTGTTTGAACATCTTCACAGGTGGATTTGCCAATTGTATTTCACCAAATTATCTGTTCATTACCTTTTTGGGTCAGTCTAGTGATGTATTCCTTTTACTAACATAGATTTGTAAGAATTCTTTATTGATGTTGTTAGCCCTTTCTTGTATTTCTGTTTATATGGCTAACATTTTTTTCTCAGCTAATTACTTGACTTTTAATTGTGTTTAAGGTGCTACTAATGTATAGGAATGTAATGTTTTCCTGTAGTCAATCTATTGGTATTTTTCTCTATTGTTAACTTCTTTTCTAGCCTTCTTATCTTCTACCGCTTGGAGATGATTCTGTATGTGGAGGCATTTAATATATTTCCACGGGCAGTGGTTATTGAGCTAGCATCTACTCAGATAACTGTGCTTGAAATAACAAGAGACAAGATGTGTTAGAAGGGTGACCAAGCAGTTCTGGGTCAGGAGTCAAGTGCATGAGGCTCTTATTAACATGGTGAGGTTTTGGAATTTAGGAGAGGTGACGCAAGTTTATGGCAGCGATGGAATTTAGTAGGAAATGAATGGAAATTTCCAATTCTTTTTTTTTTTTTTTTTTTTTTTTTTTTTTGAGATGGAGTCTCACTCTGTTGCCTGGGCTGGAGTGCCGTGGTACGATCTCAGCTCACTGCAACCTCTGTCTCCTGGGTTCAAACGATTTTCCTGCCTCAACCTCCCTAGTAGCTGGGATTACAGGTGCCCAACACTATGCCAGCTAATTTTTTGTATTTTTAGTAAACACAGGTTTCACCATGTTGACCAGGCTGGTCTCGAATTCCTGACCTTGTGATTCGCCCACCTCGGCCTCCCAACATGCTGGGATTATAGGTGTGAGCCACCACACCCGTTCGAAGTTTCCAATTCTTAAGAATGCTGCAGCCTGGAGAAGGGAGAGTGAGGGAACTAAACGTTATTAAGTCATTCATCTCTTCTGTTACTAGCCTTGGTGCTGAGGTGTTTACTCATGCTATTCAGGGGCGTCCATGATTCCCTGGGCCACATTGGAAGAATAATTGTCTTGGGCCACACATAAAATACACTAGCACTAACAATAACTGGTAAACTAAAAAAAAAAAAAAAAAACAAAATTACAAAAAAACTCATGTTTTAAGAAAGTTTACAAATGTGTGTTGGGCCACATCCAAAGCCACGCTAGGCCATATGCAGGCTGCAGGTTGGACAGGCTTGCTATATGATGTCTTTCTTTTCAAGATGCTCTCTGTTGTATTAATCACATGTTAACTGCTTCATTTCAACAAGCAAAAAATCCTCTGAGGAAAATCAGAATACACATATAAAAAATATATAAGAAAAAGAAAATAAGCGGCCATGTAAGAAAAAGAAGTGGCTGGGCACAGTGGCTCACACCTGTAATCCCAGCACTTTGGGAGGCCAAGGTGTCCAGATTACTTGAGGTCAGGAGTTCGCGACCAGCCTGGCCAACATGGTGAAACCCTGTCTCTACTAAAAATACAAAAATTAGCCAGGCAAGGTGGCTCATGCCTGTAATCCCAGCTACTCAGGAGGCTGAGGCAGGAGAATCCCTTGAATGTGGGAGGCAGAGGCTGCAGTGAGCCGAGATTGCTCCACTGCACTTCAGCCTGGGTGAAAGAGTGAGACTCTGTCTCAAAAAAAAAAAAAAAAAGAAAAAAAAGAAAAAAAGAAGAGAGAAAAGAAAAAGAAGCATGATGAAGGTTTTCTTTGGTTTTGACTTCTATTTAACAATAGAATATAACTTAAATACAATACAATGTGCAAGTTTTTAAGTGTATAAGTCAGTGGAATAATTTTAATCTATATATACCCCCCATGTGTTTACTACCCACGTCCATACACAGGGCATTTCTGTAATTCTAGGAAGTGACTCTCAAGCTACATCTTAGTCACAGTTCTCCTCTCCCTCGCTGCTATTCTGATGACTGTCATCATAAGTGATTTTCCCTGTCCTGAAGTTGATAAAAATGGGATTGTAAAGAATGTTCTCTTTTGTTTCTGTTTTCTTTGGATCATCATATTTTTGAAATTTATCCATGTTGTTGTATGTATCATTGGTTGGTTATTTTTTATTTCTGAGTCGTGTTCCATTGTGTGCCTATACCACAATTTGATTATTTATTCTCATGTGGAGGAATGTTTGGTTTGTTTCCAGTTTGAGGCTATTATACCTATAAGCATTTTTAAATGAGTTGGGAAATAATAGTCATTTCTATTGAGCATGTATTAAAAGTGGAAAGTCTGGGGAATAGGATTTTGTTTGACTTTTGTTAGACTTTGTCCCATAGTTTCTCAAGGTGGGTGCATGATTTTAAACTTCTACTGATAATATATGAGAATTACAGTGTTTCTATATTTTTGTTTACACTTAGTGTTATCAATTTAAAAAATTTTAGCCATACCTAAGGTGTGTTCCAAATTATATTGTTGACATTCTACCTAGTTTCAACAGAATAAAATGCAGTGTAGATGTGGTCTACCTGAAGTCCCTTAGCAAAGAAAAGCCTAGGAATTATAAAATATACCCTTTAAAGCATTGTTTATGATAACATCAACTCTAAGTATATAATTATGTACATAGAATATAATAGCAAGAAGTAACAAAGGAAGTTAATGGACAGAAGCAACTATAAGCAAGTAACACTAAATAGTAATGTTACTACTAAACTGAAGATAAGGTTGCAGGTGAAAAATTCAAATATATCAAAGTTTCAGGTCCTTGCTCATGACTATGTGCCTCTCTTTGGTGTTTCCATCTTTCTCTTCCATTATATGCCTGAACCTACAGCTGCCAGCCTGCAATTTTATTTAATAGCTTAGTGTTATTTTAAGAAGTTAAAATGCTTATGAAAAAGTATGTTCTCCTTTTACATGGGCTAAGTCTCTTGCTGTCTTCAGATACAGCAAGTACAAAATAATAATTTCAATAAACATCTGAGGGAGAAAATTATTTCTTAAATTGAAGGAAAATTTATCATTTAAGGTAATTGTTGCTGAAATTGTTTTATAGTTTTAGCTGAAATTGCTTGTTAATAATTCCTGGCATTTATTCAATTCATCGTTCAGCACAACATGTACAATACATTAATCCATGTGTTAAATATTAATATTGGAATATAAACATAAAATATTTTTAAAATATGAAAAGTCAGCCCATGAAATGAAAAAAACAAAATTCTGTCTTATTTTCTTTATATTGATGAAAACTGATAAACACTTTATGAATGCAAGAAGTAAAATGATTACTTTGAACTTCTTTGTAAAAAATTTATTCAAACATCAGATCATACTTAGAAACTTTCTCTGCTAAATACATTTCTACCAGGTTTTTCCTTATTTTATTTTGAAATGCTAATCATTTTTTTTATTAGGCTCTACAGATTAGAAACTGTGAAGAAGGAAAAGTAATGTGCTGACATTTTAGCTTTTTAACATGTTCACAAATGTTATCACACTAATTTTTAAATAAAGGGTTACAAACATATAAAATATTACTGAAGCAATAGCCTGCATTTTCTAATGTGTGCATTTCTAATTGAAGTGGAACCACATAAAACAGTCCTAAAATTAGAATCAAGGCTATTCTGATTTCAAATTCCAGATAATTATTTGAATAATACTGTTAATAATAGTGAACATAGATAAGTACATTGCTTTTAAAATTGGCCATGAAAATAAGACAGTGGACTTGGAGTTAGGAAAATCTGGAATTTGAGTTCCAGCTCTGGTTGGTGGTATGATTTTGGACACGTTTTCTCATTTGTTAAATGTAAATCATACTAGTTTACCATCTTATGATAACCCAATGAATATGTAAACTGCTTGTCACTAGAGCAGCACCAAACTTTAGTCCCCTTCCCCCTAAGGGAGGTTAGAAAAACTGTCCTTCTGTAGCTCCCCCATGGGACCTGGTGGGGGGCATGACAAACTTCTTCCTCTATTCATATCTTCCCTTCCAGTGACCACCAATCCATAGGAATGGCTTTATATCAGCACTCATCCTTTCTGGTCTTTTCAGCACAGGGAACAGTCTACATTTTTACTTAGTTAAGATTCATTCTTCCCTTGGCATTTATTTCACTGGACTGCATTGTTTTATTGTTGTTTTCATCCATTCTGATTGTTCCATCCTCTTCTTCTTTCTCAGTTTCTTCTTCCTGTTCTTGATGTCAGGGTACAGAAATTTAATATTAGGTCTTCTCTCCTCTGTCTTCTTTCTCTTCTTGAGTAATTCCACCAACTATCCTCCTTTATTTCCCCAGTCCCAAATGTTCTGGTAGATTTTTAAACCCATGCTAGACTTTTTCCACCTGAATTTCTGGGTAGTGCATCAAAGTCCAAGAATAAAAGTGAGCACAGCTTCCTCACAACCAGAAACTATTCTCGCAGGGTCAGATTCAGATTTTTCAGGGCTTAAAGCTAATATAATTCAAGGAGTTCCAATTAAGGAAAGAATGCCAAAAGTTAAATAAAAATGACCACCGCCTCTCCAGGGCCATCTGATAGGAGGTGAGTATGACTAAGGAAAAGTTGGAGAAGTGAAGGAAAAGCTTAAGCAAGCAAAATAGAAATGACTTACACACTTTACACATGTATATGGCAAAGTGAACGCACTGCTAGGATTCCCCCAACCCAGGGCTCTGATAGAAGTTCCTGCCAGTGAGTGCCTCTGAAGTTTATGATTAATTGTCTTTAAGTTTATTGACTCCATCATCTTGGTTTCCTTAGCTTTTAAGTGGCATCTTCATTTATTAGGTCATTGAGGCTCAAAACCTTTCCATTTAATTCATTTCTCTCTCTCCTGCCATGCATTTAATTGGTTGCCTAACTGCAGATTTTGCCTTCTGTGTGTTTCATTCCTAATGCTACCACCTGCTTTAGGTCGCTCTGACCTCTGTGCGGACCATTTCAATAGCTTTCTCACTAGTCCTCCTGCCTCTCCTTCTACTCAAGCATATACCCTGCCTGAAGTTTAGTTTTGCTAAGTATTGCTTTCTTCCCATCCCTACAAAAGTAAGTTCAAATTCCTTAGTCTTACATTCAAAGCCTTCCCTTCCTCGGGCCAGTTTTATATGTTTATGTAGTTTTTCAGCTCTTTGTGTAATTCCCTATCTGCTACCTACCTCAAAATCCTCACTAGTGAACTACTTTGAGTTTCTAGAACATTTCTTGTTTCTGGTGCTTGGTACCTCCCATTCCTACAATTGTATGATGAATACTTGTTTGATCCACTTTTATTAAAATGAAGTAATACTTTTGTCAACTTGTCATTTCCCATGTTTTCTAGCTTACTTGCTTATGGTATGTATTCAGTAACTGTTTGCTTAATGAACAGATGCACATAGGCATATTTTGGAAAAGGACTTAGAGGAACCTAGATCAAGTATTAATTTCAAACTCTCTGCATTTTTCTTTAAACCATAATGATTTTCACTGAACCATTTATAAGGTCAGTGATTTAAATAAAATTTGAGTCTGCTAAGTTATATGTATATAGTTTATTTCCTGAAACTTCCATCGTCAGTCTTCTCATTTTTCATTTGGTTCTCCTCCAAACATTGCAGGGGCCTCTGCATTCTTTCATTCAGAAATATGTATTGGGTGCCTAGAACATGCTAGGCACCATATCTGCTCTTTAGTGGTTCTAGTCTCATAGTGGGAGACAGACTTTTTGAAAATGAAACACTGTGAAAGCAGTGGTTCTTCAAATGTGGTCCCCAGACTGACAGCATCAGCATCACCTTGGGATTGTACAGAAATGAAAATTATTGTGTTCCACCCAGACCTCATAAATCAGGAACTCTGATGGTGAGGCTCTGCAATTTGTAGTTTAACCAGCACTCCAGAAGATTCTGCTGTATGTTAAAGTTTTAGAACTACTATTATAATGTATTACTCAAGAAATGACAGACTCTGAACAACCATATAGGGTACAGTAACCCCTGAGGGATTTGTTAATTGGGTGGAAGAAAGCTTCTGATAAGTTTTATGAAGGATATGACCTAAGAGCTGAATCTTAGAAGAATGCTGTTTAATAGTTTTTTATGCTTACATTCCACTAAATTCTAATATATACTGTCATACAACTAAATCATTTCAACTTTTCAAAATCATAGTTAATAATGAAAAATAATACTAGAATTATTTCACAGTTAGGAGAGAGATCATCATTTTAGAATAGGTGTTAGAATATTAGTCAGCTTATTAATACAGAATGCTTATAGATAAAACACTGGTGTCAAGTAACAGACTGTGTTTAGGAGTAATGTCTTTTAATATTTAGCTCCATGAAACTTAATTTTTACATTGTAGCTTTTGAATTTAATTTTTCAAGAATTAATTATTTTCTATATTTTGGAATGAGTTACTTGAAATATAACTAATGGGAAAATAAAATAGCATTGATTTACAAATAAATCTTTGGTGAAGGCAAGGAATGAATGTGTATTTAAATTCACATTCTGTCTCTACTCATCCTAATTAGTTTTCAAATCTAGTGATAGATTAGAGAACTTTCACACTTACAGAGTAGCATCATTCTAAAAGAGTTATCACCTGAAAAATTCCTTGTCTAAGAAATCATTGTTGTCATTTCCTTGTTTAAAATGTGTTTGCATACTTTAAAAAAGGTATCTTCTAGGGATCAGATATATTACACACATTTTACTATAAATAATACAGAAGTGAAGAGAATGGTTCTTCATGGTCATATTATTAAATGCAACCAGCTTGCTCATACCCCACACCAGCATACTTCCAATCACGAAGTATTTGGAGGTTTCTGGGTTTTTGTTGTTGTTGTTGTTTGTTCTCACCTTTATAAATGGTTGTTTTGAGGCAACTCCTACGGTTACATAGCTAAGTTGATAAAAAGGAATTGGCCTTCATGGTCCTTGTGTTAACCTTCTAGTTAGCCCTTGTCTCCAGGAACCCTCTTTGCCTGTAACAGCTGACCAGGTAGTAGGTGTTTAGTCCCTAGATTTAACCCAGTTTTGGCTTGAAGTGCACATGACAGACGGGTTTTGTTGTTGTTGTTGTTGTTGTTGTTGTTTGGTGTTGTAATTTTTTACCTCTGTGATCACAGGTAGACTAAGCTAAACTTCAATGATAACTCAACTAATTCTCATCTACAAAATGGGGAGATAATAAATATTACAGTAAATATAAAAATTAAATGAGATAATGTTTTTAGATCATTTAATGTCATATCTGGCATATAAGTATTTTCATAGATACTAGTTAGCTACTTTTGGTTGTTGTTTTATTATTTTACTATTCTTAGAATGGAGTGGAATGTAGAATGGGATATTATACAATATTGTAGAATGGAAGATAGTATTAAATTTACTGAAAAGTAAAGTTAATAACTGCTATTTCTTGTCATTTTCCCTAATTTAAAGCAAAACCAAACAAAAAGCACCTTGTCTCTCTCATTTGCTGTCTTTTAAAAGGTAGTGAATATTCAATAACTTCCGTTTCTCTAAAAGTACTGCTACTTAGGAAAAACAATGTTCATTTTGTAACTTTATGTCTCCCTGATTCTCACTCCAAAGTTATAAAGCTATGCACTGTTTAAACTCTTTTAAAGTTCAAAGGTATAAATTGTGTCACTGGTCCATAGGATGGAAAAGGTGAATCTTTCTATATCTTAGACACGAACTGCAGTTTATTTCTCCCAGTGACTGAATATCCCTTCACTCCTTGTTCTAATATGACATACAGCATTCAGTAACATAATCCCTGTTAGTTCCATGATTTCTTAGATTTAGGAATACAGAAAATGTATTCCTAAATACAGGACTAGTGTATTGGTTTGATAAAGACATACAAAATAAGCGTAGTATCTTAATATGAAGATGTTAGAAGAGAAGGTCTTCTAACCAAGGTCACTGACCAGTGACAGTGTCATACTAGGTGTCTCTGGATACTTTGTGTATCTCTTTGGTGCAGAGTCATGCAGTCCAGGACACATAGTCTGGTTTTTCTGCATACTGTGCTGTCTCTCTGAACTGTATGTGGTTAGAGAGCAAACAATGCCTTTGTTCAGTGGGGCTACCTAATGTTAATGTTTATGTGGTTACTGGCTTTGGGACTTGGCTGTAGAGGGTGATGATTTTCTCTTCGCTTCCTCAGCTTTCCCATTGTTAATAATCAATCCTGAATGCCTGGATTTTTTCAGGATGACAAGGACTTAATTTGCCACCACAGATTTTCCTACACAACTTTCAGGCTGCAGTAATTTGGCATGACAGAAAGTGTGTGCTGCCAGCAAATTATCAGAGTACAAACCATTGCTGTTTGAATCAGATGGCATTCAATGTGCATTCCAATAGTTCAATGAATAAAACAGCCAGACATCAAAGTGTTTGTGGTCCTTTCTTCATATTCTCATCAGAGCAGATACTGGGATCAGCCCCCTCCATACCTCAGGGTCATAGCCGCTGCTTATCTCCACATGCTTGAGCTGAATTTCATATTCTATTTCCAATGCCAGAAATACCCTCCTCCTTCCCCTCTGCCTTTTTAGCTCCTGTCCATTCATCAATTCCATAAACCCTAGCTCTCCTCCTACTTCCTCTTGGAAGCCTTTATTAGATACTCCCGCTCACATTGGTATTTGTCTGTGCTTTGAACTTCTGTGTCACTTAATACCATTGCCAAATCATTTGGCACTGTGTTATATTAACATATAGAAATGAAAACATTTCCATTTTAATTCTAAATGTATACCTTCTCTTCTAACATCTTTATAGTAAGATACTATGCTTATTTTGTATTTCTTTGTCAAACAAACCCATTCCTACTCCCAGACTAACCTGATGCTAATCATATACTCTATATATATATATACATACACACACTATATACACACACACATATGTGTGTGTGTGTATATATGTGTGTGTGTATATATATATATTTAAGATTCAGGTATAAGAATAAATGAATACCTTTTTAAACAATTAGTCATATGATAAAATAAGAAAAAATTGCTTTAAGTATTATCATTCAAGACCCTTCTCATTAGAATTGTTAGGCACTTGAATTGATGATGTTAGAAGACTGTGGAAACTTTTTGCTTTTCAATCATTGAGTCATTGATGAGTGTTTGGAATGATCCAGGTTATAGGAGAAGCTCACTGACGAGGAGTGAGGGTGGGGGTAGTTAGGAAAATGTTAGGTTTCAATAACACTGTCTTTTACCTGTGTAACTCTTATTGCTATAGTGCTTTATCCTCTGGGTAAAAGAGGAGTCATGTCTTGCCAAAGTGACCATGTCCTATTTCTAATGAGACTGCAACTTGAGTTAGAACTGGAGGAGGCAAGAATAGAGAGAAAGATTGGATAGTGAAGTTGGAGCTTAGGGGACAAAGGAATATGAGAGGAGGTTAGTGCTTGAAGCCAAGAATTTCAGTAGAGCAGAAAACAGCTTCTTTGACAGGATGCAAGCTCGCTTAGGGGTCTTTGTTACATTATTTGAGGTGCTACGGTGCCACTGTCTGCCACTGTCTTCTTTCCAGAGTCCTGATACAGTTTTCTTCACACAGGTGCTTCCATGAGAGCTAATGAATGCCTGGAATCTAGGCAAATTACAAATTCATTTTGTAAATTAGTGCTATTAATTGAGTAATTTTCTCAGAAATTAGTTCAGAAAGGAAAAGAAAAGTGAGTAACAGAGGAGGCCCCCTTCCTTTTGGATGAAAACAAATAATTTTGCTGCAGGTCAGTCAAGTCAGTCAGGTATCTTTCTCATGTTAACAGCATTCAGACATTTTGGAGATAAAGGAGGTTGTGATCAGTACATTTCAAGGCAATGGCTATACAAATGACTGTGGGTATCAGCCACTGTAACTTTATGCTACATTTTATGAAGCATAGTATTTCTAATATTATTTGTTTTCATTTTACATAACGCAACTGCAATATATAATTAATGATGAGGGGATGCTATAAAAATGAAGTACAAACTAAAATAGTTAAACAAACATTTTCAACTCTCAGTCAGAATAGCAAGAGTCATTATTATTCCACTGACACTATGCAAATGTATGACTCAGAAAAGATCCCCCATTTAAACTCCAGTTTTGCCATGTTTCTTTAAATGTGATTTTTTAATAAAAATCCCAAATTTTAAACATTTAGTTTAAAAGCAAAGCTTATCTTCTTAACTTAAACTTATTAATTATGTTTATTAAACTGCAGTTAACAATATTAAATATATTTACTGTGATAATCATTTACATTTAAAAGTTATATAATTCATATGTGTCTACTAAAATGTAATTAAAAATTGAAAACCTTTGTGGCCAGCATATGACATACATAAAGCACTACCAATATCTGAAGCACTGTATATGTCCCTCTTGTTTATCCTGAGATAGCTACCTTCTGAATTTTGTGTTTATAATCTTCTTACTTTTTAAAATAGTTTTATCATATATGCATGTATCACTGAATGATATAGTTTACTTTTCCCTGTTTTTGAATTTTATATGAATGGAATAATAGTAGTTATATTCCTTTGTTTTTGTCTCTCAAACTTGTTTGAGGTTTATTATGGCATTTAATTTAATCATTCTTACCACTGTATATCATTCTACTGAGTGAAAAAAATCACAATATTGTAACCCACTATATGCTCATGGATATTTGGGTGGTTTTGAGTTTTCGCTCTTACAAACAATGCTCCTTGAATCCTGTTTCATGTGACTCTGGATCATGCACAAGAATTTCTCTAGGGCATAGACTCAGGAGCAGGATTGTTGTAGTACATATAATGCATACAGAATGCACATGTAACGTTCCTAATAAAATTACTTACCATTCTCCTGTTGTCCACTGGGGAATGATGACTTCCCATTGCTCTGTGTTCTCATCTAAACTTTTAAAATATTTGCCAGTGGGGTGATTGTACAATGGTATTTCGTTGTGATTTAATTTGAATTTCCCTGGTTACTAATGATATTGTCCATGTCTTCATATATTTCTGGGTTATTTGTGTTTCCTCTTCTGTGAAATATCTGTTCACATTTTTGGTCCATTTTTTTTCCTATTAGATTATTTATCATTTCTTTATTGTTTCTTAGAATTCATTATATTTTTTAGGTTTATTCTTCTAGTATGTGACTGGAATTTTCAGTCTTTTTATGGTATCTCTTGGTGAATGGAGTTCTATAATTTGGTATAGTTAAATTATCAGTATTTCCCTTTATAGTTTGTATTTGGTATCTTGTTTAAGATATGCTTTTCTACCTCTACCTTGCAATCATTAAATATAAAACATGAATATCTGAGGTTACAACATCTAATGTTAACAGTATTTTCCTCCCAGACAATAAAAGGACCTTTGAATGTTTCAATTCTATTCATGATCTTTTTGGAATAACATGTTGTTGGTGGCTTTTGTTGTATTAACTCTATAAATTAAAGACTTAATATTTTTACAAAGTAAGTCTTTCTTTAGACTTACTGAGATGTCTGCTATGGTTTTAACTTTTCTTCTTTCATCTTAGACTTTTTTTTTCTGTGATTATTTTCTTTTTTTGTTTTTTGATGTACACTATTTAGAAGTTGCATTAGTGAAAGTCTGTTAGTAAATTCTTTCTTTTTTTAATTGTTTGAAATATCTTTATTTTAACCACATTTTGAAAAATTTTTTCACTGGGTATAGCAATTGTAATAGAACAGCTATTGTCTCTTATATTTTGGAGATATTATCCCAGTACCCTCTGGCTTCAATTGTAAGTGTTGAAAAGTTACTTGTAAATCTAGTTATCATTTATTTCTAACTACTCTTTCATTCTTCCAGACTGTCTTAAAGATCTCTTTCCTTGAATTTTCGATTATTTTATGCTTATGTGTGTGTCTGTCTTGGTAAGGGTTTCTTTTTATTCTTCTTGCTTTGGATTCACTGGGCTTCCTGATATTAGGATTTGTCTAATTAATCACTTATGTAGACTTATGAGTCTTTTCCCCATTCTCTTTCCCCTCTCCTTCTGGAACAGTGATTACATGTATTTGGATCTTTTGATTATCTCCTCCATGTGTACTAACATGTCTTTCATAGTTGTCATTTTTAAATGCATAGCAGAAAATATTTCTCTAAACATTCAGTACATGATATTGGCAGCAAATATAACTCCAATATACTCTTTAAAAATGTCCTCGTGGATCCTGAAAACAGTTATTATTTTTTCTTATGGTATTTTCTAATTGTAATTTTGAGGAAAATTGATAATTGAGGTTGGACAACATAAAAAAGTTACCTAAAAGAAACCCCATAGTAAATACTGTACTCCACAGTAACTGCTTTCAGTTCACCTTAGGTTTTCTGATTTATATTTTGTCATTTTTTTACTCTATTTTATTAAATTTTAGTACTACCATCCCCTCCTAAAGAAGGAAGATGTATTTTCAGCAAACTGATATTTCTCATTAAATCAAAAGTGAACTTTATATCAGGACATGTGTTTGTTACTTATTAATCTTGCTACCTTACTATCTCCAGCATATTTGTACATAGCTGTACCAATGGAATCATAACATTTAAGAGTGGGTTTCATATTTTATTACATGTCATCGGTTATGAAATCTGCTTTGTTGATTCCCTTGTTATGTAAAAATGTTATCCTAAGGAGATTCTCACAGATTGCTTAATCCAATTTAATGTGATTCTTATTGGGCAAATGGCTATACTGGTTGCATGTGGCAAGATCTTCCCTTGCTTGACTTCCACATTCCTGTTTATTTTCATTGTTGTTTGATGTTTGATCTACCTTATTAAATGTTTGAAATTATCATTTCCACTTCTACTGCATTTTCTAGGCATTGTAACCATTCCCAATACAAGTCACTAGGCAGAGTCCTCAGTGGAGGGACAGATGATAGACATAAGACTTCAGTTAGAATGGAAATGTCTTAATACTTCCCCAGACTTCCACTGATCATTTTTATCTTCACCCCAATTCACCAAATCCTCTTTCCCCAACATTTCTACTGAGTGTGGAAAACAGATGACATCCAGATATTATAGCCTCCAACCTTCTAACTAAGATAGGAGCTCAAAGTCGTGGGAAGATATCCTAGAAGAAGGCTCTTTTTCTCCATACTTTAATCATTTTCTCCTTTCTTTAGCATTATCAGTCATACTACCAACTCCTTCGTCTCATGCCATTTACTACTTTCCCAGTTCAATGTGAATCCTTTTCCTTGATCTCTGGCCCTGAATCCTCCTGATTGAATTCCTGAAATTCTTTAAACTTTATTCTTCTATCCTACCATTTGTCTCTAAGGATGGAAACTGTCACCGGTAATTTTCGGAAGAGGAGAGCTATTCTTGTACCTCCACAATTGACCTCTGAATATAACTTCAAAAGAAACATTACTATGGTGGTTAATTTCCATAGTCTTCTTGATGTTATTTTTTGATAATGTGCCTTTTAATAAGCTGGCCCATATATGCTAGTCTTGGAATCTGAGCACCATTTATAACATTAATTCTATGGGAAACAATGCAGAGAATGGAACAATGAGCTTACAAATAGATTCTTGGAGCATAGCCCATTTGTGAGATGGGCACTGACTGTACAGGAGAGAATTTGGATCACTGTATGAGCTGGGAGGGAAATGCCTTCTGTTAACCAGCAATGCCACAGATTTGAATATTGCACATTTGTTTTGTGTAATCTTCCATCTAAGTGTGAGCAAAGAACATGATTGAAGTAGTGCTGATTATGTCTAATGCTTATAGATTCCATTTTAGTAGAGCAGACTGCTATGTTCCATCCTTCTATCTTAATTCTAAATATGATTTCCATTGTCTCCCTTCTTTAGTCACCCAGCAGCATAGCAGGGAAGTAATTTTACCTTGCAGTTCAGTAACTTTTAATTGCCTGTTCAGTTTCACTTGATTCTGAGAAAAATGGAGCTGCTGCCTGTGCAGTTTTAGTTGCCAGAACCTCGATTGTTAAGCACTTAAATACTAAAACGGGTGGGGGGGGTGGAGGGAAACAAAGCTCACATATTCTTCAGAGAGATAAAACAGAAAAGAGATTCTACTGTGTTTATTGTGGTCATTATGGCTTTTTAAAAAAGAACCAAAGCATTACCTAGAAGAATATACACCAAACTGATTATCTATGAGTGGTAGAATTATCAGAAATATACATTTTCCTATCTACATTTTTTCTAAGAAAAAATAATCAGAATAATTTTATAATCAGAAAAAAAAATCCAAAGCTGGGTGAGCTGGGAAAACATGTTGAGATCACCTACCTTTAACACCCTCATTTTAAAAATGAGAAAAATAAGGCTCAGAAGGGTTCAAAAATTGTTCCAAACATCCCAAGGCTCAGACTACAATAGAAGGGAACATTATTATAAATACTGGTTAGTTTTCTCTGATCTTTGGCATTAATCTTCATGATTCTTATGGAGAGTATACAGTCCGAAGAACCATTTATTCCTACTCTCTTAAATTTACAGAAAATATATTCTTGTTTTCATTTGCACTTCAATGCTCCTAAACCACTCTTAATGTGGTTTAGTGGCATTAAAAAATAATGACATTTTAGAAATGGTATTTACAAAACAATGGCATTTAAAAAATAAACTCAAAACGTCATTTATGTCAATGCACACATATTTACATGGGATGAATTTTTTTTTTCTCTGACTGAGGGATTAGAGCTCTTCTGGCCTTTTGAGTGATGAAAGATGAAAAGGAAACTGCTCATTTTAGTTGTGGTGAGTTGCTTCTGATTTGAGCTGAGGAGGAAAGGGAAAGGCTGGATGGAGTGTTTTCTAGAGATTTTAGAGAGAAGTGTTTTGTTTGTTTCATGTTGTTTTTGTTTTTTAAAGTGGCAGGACCCTCTTCATTTTTCCCCCCAAAAGAAATCATACAGAGTCCATATGGGAAATAGATCAAAGTGAAGTTTATCTTTTTGAAGCACGAAAGGTGTCTGCAGAAACTAGCATTTCTTAGCATTCCTCAGTATTTAAGTGAGAGGAAGACTAGCTTCTACCATCAAAGATTAAGATCTTTCATTATTAAGATTAAGACTCCTTTACAACCAGAATCAACCTATTCTGAAGCTTTCAACTTCAGCATAGAAAAACCATTTCTTTTTCTCTTTGAGGTTCCCAGATACTCAAGTGAACGAGCAATTGTGTGTAAATTATTTTTGTTAATAATTATATTGATTAAACTACATCACATGCTGTCAGATTAACAAATTCCTTGTATACTATGCTTATATGCTAATATATAAATTATTTACAACAGAGCTCCCCCTGACAGCTGCAGGCAAAGTCCCTGTGCCCAGATTCTGTCTACAGAGTGGAGAGTTAACAAGTAAAATCATGAAAACATGAGACATTTGTCTCCAGTGTCCTTAGCTGCCTTTCTTCATACTTTTTCTTTCCTAAAGACACTAAATATCCTAGCAATCCTGATGTCTTCCAAAAAAGGATCTGATGCCCATTATTTATGTTTTTGTTTAATGGGTCTGGCTACTCTTGGATTGAAATGCTGTTGGTGACCTCAAATAAGTAGCGGTATGGTATCCTTGTCAGTTTTCTATCTGCGTAAGTCTGCAGTTGCTGTTATACCTGCCCAGATTCCTTGGCTTACAACCTCCCCATCACCACATGTCTAAGGGGTCTAATGCTTGCCAGCACCCACAGAACAGATTATCAGGCAAATGACTTCAGGGCTCACAGCTTTCATGGCAGGGAGACTGCTTGAAGGGCATTTGGCTTGGCTTTCCTCACATATCTTTGGTTCCTGATTATCGAAATGCTCAAGAGCATCATAAATGCATAAATAAACTAAATAAACACTCATCCTAGGCACTCAGAGGAGCAATATTGGTGTCACTGAAGAATCAAATCGTAATAGTATAATTCTGAGAGCTTAGGGTGAGAACTAGGGAAGTAGGAGTGAGCAGAGTAGAAGGCAAAAAGAATGAGATTGTAGTTATTCACCATCATTGATTAATTGATACTGATGAGATAATTATTGACATATTAGAATATATACTATAGTTTTGGAGCTCTATTCAAACTCGACTTCATCAGAAAAAAATTCCCTACCTAAATCTTTCCATAGAAATATCACTCTCTTCTTGATTTATTTTTTGTAGCATTTACCCATATATAATGTTACCATATAATTTAACTTATTTCTTCATATATATTATTAGTGTCTACAGCCATCTGTGTTTCAGTTCTCTCTTTCTAAGGAAGTGACTCTCAAGAAAGCCCCAAGAACTCCATCAGAATTCTGTGGCATGCCCTAACAAGTTGCTTATGTAGTGCTCAAGCACTGCCTGCCTCTATCATAACTTAAAATTATATGATCAGGATATGGAGGGTGGTTTAACCTTACCACTGTTGTTTGTTTTTGTTTATTTTTAGCTGGTGATAAATGAAGTAGCTGAAATTGCAACATATGTGTTTGGCTTACCTATGACACAAATCTGATTGAAGCATTTTCTAGTGACTAAATGAGAGGATGTGACAAAAATTCAGAGAGACTCTCTGAGATCCCCTACTTCCAAAACATACCTCAGATTTAGCATGTGTGTAGGATGAGAACATAGGGAGAGAGAAGTTGGATGTATACTTAATAGAATAAGCTGAATTGTCAGAGGGGAAAATATAAAATGCATTGAAAATGTAAAAGTGCTGTCAAAACTAGCTATATTGTGATCTAGATCATGGTTCTATGAACATGTGTAAAAACTGCAAAGTTTCCCAAGATTAAAATAAAACCCACAAAGAACAGCCATCTCATAGATGGACCACTATCATGCCCACATCAAGTGCCTGCAATTTTTTTTTTAAACCCCTGCATACTATGACTGTCCTCCAACTCTGCATATCTTTGTTCAACTTCCAATAGCATAATTCTTCATTAAAAGTAAAAAACTAAGATCCTGAATCTATGAATATCCAGATTCCTCCTGTGATGTAGAAACTGGGGAGAAATCTCAGAATTTGGTTGAACTGGTAAAGGGTAAATCTATTAGGAGTCTTGCTCAGGAGAAGAAATGCCAAGTAAATTAATTTACATTAATAGATCCATTGTGTCAAATTTACATATTTGTGAATAAATACAGTGATTAACACTAACAATAAAAATTTTTTACATCATCATATATTACTCAAAGCCAGGAGGGAGACTAACTATATTCTGTTATTGTTGCCTTCCGTTCTCCTCGTTCTCATTCTCCAGTTTCTACCATCTCTTTTCATGATTAAACCATTTTGACTTAATTCCTCAATATAACACTCTTCCTCCAATTGTGTAGGTATTTATTATTTATACATACATTTATTTAGGTTTATGGACATTTAATTATATATTTAGGATGCTCCTGAATGTTTTGACAGGAACCACAGATAGTTTGAAAGCTCAGCTAAATATCCCTGCAAAGTCTCCCTACCCTGAAATTCATATAAGTGAAATAAGTGAAACACCTTTTATATAAAGTGATTCTTTATTGACTATTATAATTTGAGACGTGAAGATCAGTGGCTGCACCTATGTAAAGGTCATCAGGGGACAGCAATAAAGGTAACTCTAGGGTCCTTTTGAGCTGATGATTTCCACAAGACAATGTGAATTCTTATGTGTAAAGTGCGCCCACAAGCTGTTGGGTAACAAACTCATTTGAGTCATAAAATAATTTCATTTACTATAACATTTTCTATTTTGCTCTCTCTATTTAGCTTCTTGATCGTGTGACCAGACACACATAAAAGTGAGCTGAACATAAGTGTATGGCAGAGTGAATTATCTGCCATACACAAAGAAAACACCTGTGTAAATACCACATAGGTCAAACCAGTACCCCAGAAACTGTCCTCATCCCCCATCCCAGTCATTTCCTAGTCTGTCATCTTCAGAGTTAACCACTCTTTTCACTTCTCTTTCATGAGTTTAGTTTTTCATAGACTTGAAATTTATATAAATGAATTATAAAATATGTATTATTGCATCTTCTTTAACTCAATTTTTTGTTTGTGAGATTCAGACATATTTAGGGGGATAAATGTAGTTCATTTTTTAGTTACTGTATAGTATTTTGTTTTCTAAGTATGTCAAAATGTACCTATCTAATTTCTTATTAATGGGCATTTATGCTTTGTCCAGTTTGGGGCTATTATAAATAAGGCTACTCTGAACTATTCTGGGGCGTTTCTTATGATACTCATTTGCATATATTTCTATTGGTTATAAAACATATACACTGTGGAATACTATGCAGCCATAAAAAAGAACAAGATTATGCCCTTTGTAGAAACATGGCTGGAGCAAACTAATGCAGGAAGAGAAAACCAAATACCACATGTACTCACTTAAAAGTGGGAGCTAAATGATGAGAACACATGGACACATAGAGGGGAACAACACACAGTGCGGCCAACCAGAGGGTGGAGGGTGGGAGGAGGGAAAGGATCAAGAAGAATAACTAATAGGTTCTAGGCTTAATGCCTGGGTGATGAAATAATCTGTACAGCAAACCTCCATGATACAAGTTTACCTATATAACAAACCTGTACATGTACCCCAGACCTTAAAATAACATTAGTTTTAAAAAAAAGGACTGGAATATGAAATGCTGGTCCGTGGGGTACATATATATGTAACTGTAGTAGATGATGTCAAACTATTTACCAATGTGGCAATACAAACTTATATTCCCACCATATCTTTTCTACTTCTGCCATTGTAAATCTACATCTGTATCAGTTTGATGGTTGTTTATAGACTTTCTGAATTCCCTTTTGACTTTTGTGGTGTGGCTTTCTTTTTCCAAGACAGTTTCCATTTGTATCTTGGGGCAGAGAGAAAAACAAACTTGATCACTACTTCCAGGTATGGGAACAAATAACACAGGAGATTTTTTTATATTTGCAAATGCAGAAGAAAATATTTTTCTAGTAACTCTTGTTTATTATGATGATTTGAAGACACTGTATAATCAATATTATTAATATTGATGTATATGGATGTTTTGCATTTTTAATTTCTTATAATATATTTGGTACTTCTTTTTATAATAAAAGTATTTTTTTAAGTTTAAAATTAAATTTTGTATACTTTAAACATTTTTCTTCTTTAACTTTTTTTCACCACTGTGTCTTTTTATCTCCAAAATTTCTAATTCTTCACTGGCAACACTGTGAATAATATAATAAATTCCACCTACCTCTGTGGCTATGAGGGGAGTGCACAAGTTGCTGGCTAGAATTCATCCATATAGGTTCAGAGTATCAGTGCATGGTTTCTTCATTCTTGAGCTCATGGCGATTTAGAGACCTTAGAGAACCAAAACTCCCTAAATACACTCCTATTTGTCAACAGTGCATATCTTTAAATATTCAAATCCTCATTCTTAGCTTATAAATAGAGACTCTCCAAAATTACCTCTTGATAATTCATTATCTCGGAAGATGTGATTTTCTATGATGCATGTGTTTCTGTGATATTTTGTTAAATTGATAGGTTTCCACCATGGCACATGTTATATATAACAAACCTGCACGTACTGCACATGTATCTGCAACTTAAAATAAAATTACATAAAAAAGAGAAAAGTATGAAACTTCATTGTGATTCGATTAAGCAACCTTTGAAATTAATTTTGTTTTAAAGAGAAGACGAGGTACCCTTGGCAACATGATCCTTTTGTAAGCATGTGTTATATAATACCCTATCTAATAGAAGAATAGATGGCATTACTCTCCTTAGCTTATTTCTCCCACATTAAAATAAAAAAGGCTACTTTGTCTGTATATGTACCTACTTATCTAAAGTTTTAATAGTCATACAGCCTTTGCCATTATCTAGGGAATAATTGGAATTTATATTGTACAAATTATAGGATATTGCATTTGTTTTCTTCAAATATTTTAATTTGAAAATTATTAAGAAACATAATAATGTGAAAAGACCATCCATTATTCCACTACATGGTAATTATAAATGCTGTCTTATAAGGTAAGATGTGATGCTTTCTATCTGCTGTGTTAATCTCGTCTTCACAAATATTTTCTCCTCTGTTGAATCAGTATATATATGATATAAACATATCTAATTGTGCATCAGTATAAATATATACCTAGACATATTTTAAGAAATGGGACCATGACATCCATAATGTAGTTTACAGATTAAATGTGGGTATATTCTCCAATAACTGTAGAAGTATCAGATTGATTAATATTTGTTACAGATTTTTTTTGAAGTAATAATATTTAAATTGATTTATTATTCTTTAATAAGAGACATTTGAGGCCAGAATATGTTATATTCTTATACATTTGCCTGAGGAGGACTCTATTTGAGCAGTTTGGAATCAAAATAGAAACAAAATATCATTTCAGACAGTACAGGATGCAGTACTCAAATTGAGCAGCCCTGAGCACAAAGGATCATTGCTTTCTTCAAAGCCTCATTCTGAATGAAATATATTGAATGGCAGTTAGTTATTTTTGCTCCTTTTACAGTATTGCAATTTTGGTTTTCTATGAATATGTGCTAAGAGTTAGAGGACCTAGGATTTCCTGTTACCCATTTTAAGGGGAATGGTTCCAAGTGGTCAGTTAAGTTATCCAAGAAATGAATGAAGTGAGCAATAACGATTTTGATCAAAATAATCCATGAGCAGGCTGCTTGAATTGTTGCCTTGGTATATTCCAACACAAACAAGAGCAAGACACTCTCTCTTTGCTTTTCTACTGCATTTCTTCTCTGCTTCTGAGACTACAGGATGAAGCCAGAGGCATGTCGTTCTGGAATCTGCTCTCTATTAATGCACATATACCATCTGGAACTGAAAACATAGCAAGCTTTCTTTTATTTAGAAGCAATCCTCAGGCCTCTAGCCTTGGAAGGAGGGTCCATTCCAAGAAGCTGACATGTTATCAGGTCCATTTTACTCATGAGTCTCTTTGTAGGAATCTGTTTGGAAGGAGAAAGATTGTGAACTTCTTTTTTTAGTTTCTCTGCTTCCCCTAGGCTCTCAGGACATCACTGTAGTGTGATCTTGAAGGGGACTTAGGAGGAGGCTAATTTGAGTAAGTGCAATTAATAATTATTTCCTGGGAGGCAGCTGGCAAGGGTCCCATAGTAGCATCAGAGGGAACAAGAAAATTAGTCTAGACGATATAGGCTGGAAGCATGTCGCCTGTCTTCCTTTTCTGGGTGATGAACTGGCCTGATTTTATGCATAACTAAAAGAGTTTCCAGCATGGGGACTGCCATAGAAAACCAGGACAGCATTTTACACACACGTGAAGAACTTGTCACAGGTTGGGATTTATGACATACAGAGGGAAAATCTTTCTTTTATTTTCCTCACAAATGGCATTAGGGTTACATTCTGAATTAGTTTTCAGATGTATTGAAGGGACCTAAGAGGTCATTTTGTCAAAACTCTCATATCCCAAATAAAGGAGACCAAGTTCTTCACAATTAGTTAGTGTCAGAGATACCAGTGGAAGCCCGAACTCCTGGTTTTTCATCAAGTTAGAGGAAAGACTGTGGCCTATTGAAAACTCTGTAGTTTTAAAGACACTGATGTTTGTGGATTTTTCAATTTGAAATCTTAAGAATATCTTGTTTATATTCTGCCCTTTTGAGTTTCAAATGAAAACTGAGGTTGGGCTAACCAGCCCTTCTTCATAAAAAGTAAAATAAAATGCATCAAATAACAAATCTATAAATGGGAAAGAACCTGGGATCAAATACCCAGCTGTAAAGTATTAAGAAAATACTTGTCTTTGCATTCAGTGATTTTCTTGAGCAATCCCTTTATGTTAGGCCCTAAATTTGTAGCTAATATTTACTGGGCAGCTCCCATGTGTCTGACCTCATTAAGTGCTTTACAAACATGTCGCATTTAACCCTTACAAAAGCCTTAATGATTATCAGTCTATCCCCATTTTTTAGCTGAGGAACATATAAGACTCTAAAATAAATTAAATAACCTGCTCAAAGGTCACATTGTTGGATGAATGGTGAGCTTAGATCATTAACCCAAATCTGTCTGACTCCCTGTCTACCATGCTCTTTAGCATCATGTATGATGCCTCTCAATGAAAATGAATGTCTGGAAAGCGTAACGCTAAGTGAAATAAGCCAGGCACAGAAAGAAAATTACTGCATGGTTTCACTTACACATGTGGAATCTAAAAATGTCTAATACACTGAGTATAGTAGCTCAAGCCTGTACTCCTCAAGACTTGGGAGGCTGAGGTGGAAGGATCCCTTGAGGCCAGGAGTTAGACAGCTGCCTGGGCAACACAGCAAGGCTCCCATCTCAAAAAAATGAAAAAAAAAAAAAAAAAAAAAATTAGGTGGCAGTTGCGGCACGTGCCTGTAGTCCTGGCTGCTTGGGAGGCTGAGGCAGGAAGGCTGCCTGAGCCCAGGAATTCAAGGCAGCAGTAAGCAAAGAGCACCACTGCACTCCAGCCTGGGCAAAAGAGGAAGACTCTGACTAAAAATGTGAAAAAAATTGAATATACAGAAACAGTAGAAAGGTAGTTATCAGGGTCAGGGAGGTGGGGGGAGATGGAGAAATATTAGTAAAAGTATACACAGTTGACGTTTTTCAGGATAAGTCTAGTGATCTAATGTACAGCTTGATTACTATAGTTAATGATATTATATTGTACTCTGAAAACTGCTAAGACAGTGGACAGGAGACAAGTGCTCTCCCTACCAAAAAAAAAAAAAGATAACTGTAACTGGTAACTGTGACTAGATGGTTATGTTAATTTGCTTGACTGCAGTAAATATTTCATTACGTATAAGTATGTCAAAACATCATGTTGTACATATTAAATATGTACAATTTTTAAAAGTTGAATGTCAGCTTAAATACAGTGCTCATAAAACTCCATAAATGAAATTATTTCATCCTGTTTTTCAAAGTAGTTTTATCATTGATTACCTAGAACTTGTCACTTCTGTTTCTTTTTTTCTAGTGTTCTCACTATTCCAGAGCTTTGGGTATAAATCCACAGAAAAGATAAAGAGAACCTTTGAAATTCTTCAGTCATTTCAGTGGATCATGGTTTAAATAAAGTCATTATGGAAGCATTTGAGAGTAAGTCAGGAGTCATGAAAATAGTCACTTGATGGTGTTTTTACATAGACAAGGTTTCAGTGTATTCGGCCTGATCACTAATTATTAATATAAGGAAAAATGAAATTGTTTAGAGTCTAAACAGGGCTTGAGCAACATTTCAGATTTTTATATCAGAATGAGCAATTAAATCTATTACCACTTCATTTGCAACCTTTCTACATTCTACATAGATGACCAAAAGTAATGCCAATTACAGCCTGTCATCAAATGGAGCCTTCCCACTTAGTGACTAATTAAATCGCTCTTCAGGCTTTAGAGGTATTCAGAATCAGAGCCTCCCCCTACAAAAAGTTAAGCTCCTTCTTGATCCTTCCTAATTTGACATGTCACTAACCTTTCAAAATACATAATGATGATAAATCATAAACTAAATAAAAGGAAGAGGCCGGCTGCAATGGCTCACGCCTGTAATCCCAGCACTTTGGTAGGCTGAGGTGGATGAATCAGGAGGTCAGCAGTTCGAGACCAGCCTGGCCAAAATGGTGAAACCCCGTCTCTACTAAAAATACAAAAATTACCTGGGCGTGGTGGTGCACACCTATAGTCCCAGCTGTTCAACAGGCTGAGGCAGGAGAATTGCTTGAACCCAGGAGGCGGAGGTTGCAGTGAGCCAAGATCACGCTACTGCACTCCAGCCTGGGTGACAAAGCAAGACTCCATCTCAGAAAAAAAAAAAAAAAAAAAAAAAAAAAAAAAAAAAAAATGCTCATATTAGGGCAGACAGTTCCTCATTTTTAATGCATGTATTGTCTAATATATGACATTCGCATTGTTTGTATCATACAGGAAACTGAAGAACTATTTATTAAATAGAAATATACATACAACAAAAACAAAAAAAAAGCCACCTTAGCCCTTACTCCTTTCTTCAGTTTAGAACTCCATCTAAGTCAACACTCTGGCATTTTTATTACACTCGAAAATGTCAGTATTAAAAGTTAGAACCAAAGTCTGTTTCCATTTTAGCTGAAGTGTAGGACAAGGGGCACAAGGATGCATCAAATGTGAATCTGAGCTAATGTAATCAGTGACTTGATTTATATCAAAAAATGTAAATGTTTCTTTGAAAGGGGAAAGTACTTACTGAGAAATCTGCATTGACAGAACAAATCCTACTTGCAAAGTAGAAACCAATGTTGTTGACTTGAGTAGAGCTCAAGTCAGCTGTGAAATTCATAATCTTTTATCTATAAAATAGCTTCTCCTCTGAATGACAAAATTATTTTTGAACTGAGTGTTTGCTAAGTTAAAGACAAAAGGCTCAGCATGCATACCTGAGCACCACTTTCAGGCTGGATTTTAAAGGAATGGTTGTTTTCTTAGGGGTCTCAGGTGCTGCCATTGCAAATTAATCAGTGCAAATATTGCTTTAATAAGTTATCTATTTTATTAGTAAAAGCCCAATGCCATAGTGACTTAAAAAGAAGTCCCAGACTACTCAATGAATTCACTGACGTGTGTTTCTTATTTTGCACCAAGTAATTTTTTTAGGGTGTCCCATTTTCAGTTACTTAACACCCCAGTAGATTAATCTAGTTTTTCACCGATTAATTTAATTATCTTGTAAGACAGGGGTCTAAAAGTTTCTTTATGTTCGGTGTTAGGTTTGATTTTCAAAGCACCTGTCATTCTTTAACAATCACACAAGTTCTAGGTTTTCAGTGCTTTTGACTTGTCTCATTTTAAATAAAACCATGAGGCAACAGGTGGGGGCCAATTCAGCCAAGAAAAATTAAGGTAGGGCTAAATTGATCATGAAAGAAGGAAAATATTATTTTCTGAAAGTCTATTCTCACATGGAAGGATAGAGAATTGGCAGGGAAAAGAAGGGATGGGTTTTTACCTTCTTTATAACTCCCAAGGGCAGGAACACTGGGAATTCCAATTTAGAGCAGACTCTGTCTTGAGTTTCTTACAAAAAAAGCAATGTGAATTTTGGAAAGCATGGACTTTGATAATAAAAATGGGACTATCAAGCCTCAAATAGACTTTCTCATAAAGTTGTGATCTGTGCTTATTAGCAATCAACTTTTCATTTGTTATGAACTAATCTAGGACCAAACGAGATTTGGGGCATTGGATATTTAGTATTAATTGTTAATGACTCAAGTTAAGATTTAAAGTATTTTGAATCCATTGGCCTGAAATTGTGACTTAAATCTTAAATTTAACAAATAAGATTTTTTCTTGTTTCTAGTATGTTTATTAAATTTTTAAATTTTAAATCTAGTTATTGGATCATCATTGGAATTACAGGAATATATTAAAAATATGGTTACAAAATTCAATGGCTATTTGATTTTTAAGGCCCTGGTTATTTAACAAACATTTGCACATCAAGTTTTAAGAGATTTGCCAATCACACCTACTTTAATTTATCTTCTTGGTTAAATCTTATGGGGATAATATTATTTAAATAAAAGTTGAAAGCTCTATAACTCATTTCTGTTTCTGAAAAGGAATCAGCCCTTGAATCTCTAAAATCATTATTTAAAAGTCTTCACTTGTTTTGCCTGCTGGTAATGTGGATACAATTTAATGTTACCAAGTTAATAAACTAGTGAGTACCTTTTCTTACCCCCCACCCCACCCCCAAGACAGTCTTGCTCTGTCACCCAGGCTGGAGTACAGTGGAGCAATCTTGGCTCACTACAACCTCTGCCTCCTGCGTTCAAGCAATTCCCCTGCCTCAGCCTCCCGAGTAGCTGGGATTACAGGCACCCGCCACCACACCCAGCTGATTTTTGTATTTTTGGTAGAGACGGGGTTTCACCATTTTGGCCAGGCTGATCTCGAACTCCTGACCTTGTGATCTGCCCGCCTTGGCCTCTCAAAATGCTGGGATTACAGGCATCAGCCACCACACTCGGCCTCAGTGAGTACCTTTATATCAATGGAGGTTGAACATTTATTTAGCGTGTGTTGAACACTGTGATAGATGCTTCCCATTTCATAAATCAGACTTAGAATCCATTCCTTAGCACACTACACACTGATAATAAAAGAAGAGAAATTTAGAGGAACAAAAAATAGACTTTAATTAATAAGGTCTGCTTCCATAGCTCTGTAAAATGGCTTTCCTCTGGGGTTCAAGTAAAAAGGATGGACATTTGTGTTTATGTATTACCCAGCTGTAAAGAGTGAAGAAGTCCCTGAGCACCAGTGCTCAAAAGGGATTACTTGGCTCCTAGGGACTTTTGAGTTATTGTGGTATAGAACAAATAAGTACTACATATACCTATAGTTCATTGTTACCACTACAAGTTTTTGTTTTTGATCTTTGGAGTATTTTTAGCTCACATTTAATCAAAGAGTTCAAATCTCCAGAGAGCCCAGAAAATTTTCAACCCTTTCAGACTTTTTATTAATAGTTTATTTAATAGGACCGCATTGTCCTCAATCCCTGTTGTATTCTAATAAAAATTTACCTGATGTTCACAGTTCTGGGTACATTTGGGTTTGTCTTTATAGGGTTTGATTCACAATTTATTTTGGTGTGCCCAGAATAGATAACCAGATGAATACATATTTTAGTTTCTGTAGTCATGATGATGAGTGTAACTACCCTTCTCAATATGCCATACCTTTTCTGCTACATCTTCATCAATCTATGGCTATAATCTTATATGTCAAGACTTTCAGCTAATTGGGATAAGTTATGAACGTTTACATTACCATTATGATCTATAAAATTCTATTTTATCTGAAGCTGTATAGACAATGGCTTTCTAGATTATAATTCTCAATGAATATTTTTTGCCAGAGAAGACTCTGCTAAGGTATACTTGGGAATATTACATTTTGCAAATACAGAGAGGAGGTCAAAAATTTCCGGTTAATAATGATGCTGAACTATGTAGGTCTTAGGATAGTAAGTAGAAAAAATGTAAATGGAAATTTTTTTTACCTAACTTTTATAAAAAGAATCTAGAGGTGATTAAGCTCTCGTTTTATGAGTTTTAATAACAAAAATCAGGATGCTTTTGAATAAACTGTGTCTTGATGTAAATTTTTGTGGTGTATTCTGCTTATCAAATATTTCATTACTTATACTCAAATATACATGAAAGGTTTACAGAGAATATTTATAACACAGAGTGTGTAGGTTCTGATTTCAAAGTGCTGTCGTTCAGTGGGATAACCAAGTGTAGAAGTACGTAGACATAATATTTATGTCATGAGTAATGCATGATAATGACTTCAATTGGCTATAAAGACTATAAAGCCAGAGAAGAGAAATGTGGCCACTCTGACATGTGATAAATAAAACTTACATGAGTTCCAATTAATTTGTCTATTCCATACCAGCCAAACTGTCTTGGTATTGAGAGCATAGCCATAGTTTTATCGACACTCATCATTCTAAATAGCATTCTTTTGTCCAGAAAGTATACCCTGTGATGTATGTATGCAATACATGCATAGATATGTGAAAATTTAAGTGTGGAGTGAACCTAAAGACTACTGATTAATTATGCAGATAGCTGTGAACAAATTGGATGTGTTCTGGGGTTGCATATGCTTAAAAGAAGAAAATGTGGATTCTGTTACTCCAGTGAGGTCCAGATGAGAAGATGAGTTTATAGCAACACATTTCCAGAATTTTTGACTCAGGGGTGGTGTTCTAGGCAGACTGAGTTCAGAAGGTTCTTTTGGACTTTAGTTCAAAAACTTTTTTTTGACTCTTAAAAGATAAAGTATGTATGTATGTGTTGATGGATGAATAAATGAATAGATGGATGGGTGGATGGATGGATGACCTAGTAGACTATAACAAATGAATGAATGCATATTTATTTTTCAAATTAATAAATATCCAACAAATGCTGAACTGTTATTTCTCCATCCTCCCTTTAAAATTCAATAAAAAATACAGTGTAGCGATACCCTAACCATCTTAAGAATTAAATTTCGGTGAAAAGGAGTGTTTTTCTTGAAACTGGCATAATGAAAGATGTTTTCAGCCATGTGCTTGGTGCTCATGTTTGCAGAAACAACCTATTAATTTGGGAGAATGTTTATTTTAAAATGCCACATTTATATAAGAGCTAAAGTTGATATTAATACAACTTCCCAGTGTATAAATCAAAACTGCAACACACTTTCCAAATTGAAAAATGGAGGATAGAAGTCACAATAATGGAATTGGTCTTAGTAATTAATTGTCAATCAAGGCATTCTTGACTTTTGGTGTGGTGGACTTTGTAATCTATAACTGTCAATAAAGATGATTGACAAAATGTGTCTTGAATCTGCCATTAGTCATTTGCTCGTATTATGTATTAATTGATTAAATTCTTCATTATTTCAAGAATACAAAAAGCCCTATGGCTCTTGGTGCATTTCTGAAACGTTAATTAAAGTTAACTAAAGTAAAGTGGCTATTCATTATTGAAAAGTTGAAAACTTAAATCTCTGCAAAAAAAGAATCTTCAAGGATTCATTCCTTGATACTTGGGGAAAAAAGAAAAAAATCTCAAAGAGTTGGCCCTAGTCTTTGTCACAAAAATGCCACAAAACATTTTTTAGTTTCGAAACCAACTTCGTTATATTTTTTTCTCAATGTTTTTCTACGTATCTTCATTGCCCCCAGTAACTTCTGGTTCTTAAAAGAATTTTTTTTTAAAAAATATTTCTTTATGTTTGTCAGTATTTCCCTTTTTCCATTCCACTGAAAAATGATTTGCTGGGACTTATTCTCGAGAGACCCATTAGTTAAGGGAAGAAAACAAGAGATCTTTGGAAAGATTTGTACTCAAAGGAAGCTGGATTTTAATTCTTTGAGGGAAAGAATGTCTCATTCATTTTTATAACTCTTCCACTATCACCAAACATTCGGTCCCTGGCACTTAGTAGGCACTATGCTAATAGAACAGAAAACAAATAGGCAATGGGCCTCATCTTGATTCTTCATACTGTTCATCTGTGCTCCTTTTCAATTCTCTTGTGTTCCTGTATTGTCAGAGCACATCTTTGCTCAGCAGTAGCTGACATGCCAGGCTATTCTCAGAAATGCTAGAAACTGGCTACATAAAAGGCTGCAGGGTACGGAGTACCCTATAGGACATAGCTTACCATCTAAATTGATCATTTTTCCCTTGTTGAAGAAGAAAATCAGAGATCATGCCAACAAATCTGTTCATGTTGAGACTTCTAAACACAGTTACTCAATTTTAAACAAACAGATTTTCTGTTAACTTTTTAAACAAATGTTCCCTTAATATTTGTTAAATGTATGATGTTATGCTAAATGGTATGACCAAGCATATAGACTCTGGAGTCAGATTTTCTGGATTCAGACCATGGATCAACCATGTGACCTCTCAGTGCTTAAATTCTGTGTCTGTAAACACAAATAATAATGTTATGTTTTAAATTATTTTCTTATGTAATGAGTTAATATAGTAAAAGCACTCAGGACACTGCCTGGCACATGGTAAGGGCTATAGTATGTTTGCTATTATTGTAAAAGTTCTGATGCAGGAAAAGAGGTTGAAATTTAAATGATTTAAGCAAAATGAAGTTTACCTCTAACTTCTCATGTAGAGTCTGAATAACAAGATCTGAACAGGTGAGATGGGCTCTTTTCTGGAGAATTTTTAGGAGTTCTGGCTCTTTTAATATTTTTGTTCACTAACCCTATGAGGCATTCTTATCTGCTTGGTCCAAGATGGCTACTCAGTTGGGCGTGGTGGCTCATGCTTGTAATCCCAACACTTTGGGAAGCCAAGGTGGGCGGATCACCTGAGGTCAGGAGTTCAAGACCAGCCTGGCCAACATGGTGAAACCCCGTCTCTACTACAAACACAAAAATTAGGTGGGCATGGTGCCAGGTGCCTGTAATACCAGCTACTTAGGAGGCTGAGGCAGGAGAATCACTGAACCTAGGAGGCGGAGATTGCAGTGAGCCAAGATAGTGCCATTGCACTCCAGCCTGGGTGACAGAGCAAGACTCTGTCTCAAAACAAAAACAAAAACAAGATGACCACTCCCATAGAGAAAGACCACATTCCCGTTTAAGGGCATGACTTAGAAGTGGACCTCATCACATCTGCTCACATCCTATTGACCAGAGTTAGTCACATGGTCACACTTAGCTGCAAGGGAGACTGAAAAATTCCTTCTTTATATTGTATGGCCATGTGCTCAGCTCAGAATTCTGCCTAGACAGGGAAGCTGATGAGAAAGCTTATTAATGGAAAACTTATAAGTCTTTGCCAGAAATAAACCCTCCTGGAGTCAGCACAGAGATGATTTTCCCACCGGAGTTGGTGGCTTTGTAGTATCTCTGTTTTTCCATAGTACACGTGAGTACATAAGAAAAAAGTAGTTTTGCAATTTTCAGTTGTATGACAATAAGTGTAACTCAAACCTTTTGTGTTGGGACCACTTGCCAAAACCAACTCAGTCGGGGAGACCCTAACCCAGCAGGGCTAGAGGGATTAAAGACACACACAGAGAGAAATATAGAGGTGTGAAGTGGGAAATCAGGAGTCTCACAGCCTTCAGAGCTGAAAGCCCTGAACAGAGATTTACCCCCATATTTATTAACAGCAAACCAGTCATTAGCATTGTTTCTATAGATATTAAAATAACTAAAAGTATCCCTTATGGGAAACAAAGGAATGGGCCGAATTAATTGCAGCAGGAACATGCTCTTAAGACACAGATCACTCATGCTTTTGTTCGTGGCTTAAGAATGCCTTTAAGCGGTTTTCCACCCTGGGTGGGCCAGGTGTTCCTTGCCCTCATTCCCGTAAACCCACAACCTTCCAGCTTGAGCGTTAGGACCAATATGAACATGTTACAGTGCTGCAGAGATTTTGTTTATGGCCAGATTTTGGGGGGCTTGCTCCCAACACAAACCATTGTTTGTGACTAAGATATCTCTGGCATCACTAGGATCAGGATGGTCTTATCCAATTTACTCAGTCCAGCTTAAAAAGTTAAAATGACATTTTGAAGCTTCAAAACCAACAGCTCTTTTTGTCAATATTATTACCTTTTCCTGGTTGCTCTTTAGCTTACAAATGTCCATTAAGGCATCCATTCTGTTTAAGAAAAATTGCTCTCATATTCTTTTTTCTATTTCTCTATCCCACCTCCCTTCTAAATTAACACTGTTTCTTGCCTTCTTCCCTGCTACCTTCAATTTCATATCCAGAATTAGATGATAAATAAAATTCCCAAATGCCCATTTGATAGGCTCTGTTCTAGGAATCATGGTGATGGGAGTTTGATCCTTTGTTCCCTTTAATCACCTTCATAATACTTTGAAATTCATTACTTGACTCTTTCTTCCCCAAGCACTAATTTCAAAAGCCTTGGATTTGTTCATAAAGGCTTAATGGATTATAGACTGTTTGTTAGCCTAAGGAAATAGATTTTATTTAAAACATAACCATTTCAAAAGGATTGGAACCAAAATCAGCAGGTTTAGTTGGACTACTTATATTGCTTTATGTGGATATACAGGTTAACTACATCTCTTCCTTCAACTTTTAAAAATAGAGAACAATTTGAATAATAAAAAGTTCAGACAAAACAAGGGCTTGATATTTATACTATGTTTTTAATATGTACTTAATATGATTTATTAAAGTTTGATACAATAAAGATGACCTACTAAATATAAACTAAGCACTGAAAACACATGCAGACTTACTAAACTTTTATTATCTAAGAGTATAAAATACATCAATTCTTCAGGGGGAAAAAAGACATTTAAAAAATGAATTTAGAAGTCAATTTTTTTAAAAAAAATAAAACATTGGGCAATGACCAGGATATAGAACTCTATCTTTAGCATTACTTCATTCAGTAAATGAGAACTACAAAAATTCTTCTGGAGAGGACTAGATGCAGATATGGAATAAATGTATTCTTAAAGCATTATCATTAGAGCCAATATATAGCAGATGACAGATTTCTAGCTGATGTAGAAATTCAGTTCTCCTGCCATATATAGCTTTCCTACTTTGGAAACATATTGGAAAGGAAGAGAGGATGCAATTGTATAAAGCCAGAAGTGTGAAATCTTCTGTATATAAAAAATAAATCCATAAATAAGCCATTTCCTGAAAGGGTCTACATGATTATGTAGCCCAATTCCCCAAAGTGCTAGCTCAGGGGTCAGATCAATTTTGAACATAATAAAAGGATGGCATTTTCTCCTGCATTATGCCAATATATTTTGAAAATTTCATATCTACAGAAGACAGGACATTACATTTGAAAAGTGGACAGGCTACCCGTAGAGAGCACATATTATCTGAAATAAATGTTCATTTCAAAAGGAGAGTTTGAGAGACTTGGGGTTAGCAAGAGAGACACCTGTTAATCATAAAAATCTGTTTTAAGAATCTTGCAAGAGGCAAGTAATATATCCAAAGACAACTAAGCTACATGCATTTCACAAACATTATGTGTAGAAGAAGACATTAGAAATAGATTATGTAATAAATGATTAAAACTGTGTACTTAGCAGAAATTTCAAAAGCCAGATCTGAGGAACCATACAATAGGAAAACATTTGTTTACTGAGATTAGAGAGAATCTCCCTCTTGGAAGGAAGGAAGTGGTGGATAAAATATCTTGTTCAGGTTCATGGATATTTTAAGTTGGTGATTTTGCTTGTTCTATAAAAAAGAAATCTGTAAATTTATAGATGTACTGAAAAAGTCTAGCAGGGGCCTCAAATACTTGCCTGAATTTTCACATAATTTTTAGGGGTCTTTCATGAAAATTTCCCTGGGATTCTTCATCCTGGCAAGTGTTCAAGAAAAAATCCAGCATCAAACTGAGGCATCATAACCTGTCAGATAGTGTTGCTTGTAATTAGAAAGTCTAAAGGAGAGTAAACATCTAATTTTGAACTACTTACATTTCTATTCAATTTGTGTTAATTTTATTCCTTTCCTCCCTGAAAAATCTGTGCCTTAAAAAAATAATTTTCAGTGGTAAAGATGTTGGGACCCTGAAGAAAGGGAGCCAAGAAGAGATGTAACTGTCTATTTTAGTTCTTTGACTCCTTAGCACTTATGACAACTTCATCATTGAATTTGATGTCATTTCAAAATTATGTCTTTTTATTACTCTTAATATTAATATTAAAATTAAGCTTATTAGGAAAAGCAAAATATTGAGATGTACTGATCACAAAAAGAGGAAGGTAAGGAGGATACAAACTCTGAGCCACATTGGACTATTTGATCCCTGAGCATGTCAAGTGCCTGGATTTTGTTTTATCTAATCCTTCATTCAAGTCACCTAAGTTGCCCTTATACATGGCTGAACTCCTATGCATCCTTTAAAACCTATTTTAAAATTATCTCTTTGGAAAGACTTCCTCAACACTGTAAGAAAAAAAATACCTCTCTCTTGTCTACTTAGCTGCACATTTTATATCACCTGTATGGTCATTACACTTCAGAGTTTTAGAGTTTCAATTATTTTAATATAAGCTGTTATCCCAGGAACTTTGTCTTGATTAAATTACCACCTGGTGTTTCTCTTGATTCTTTACAGTTGAGACTTCTGTTGTGAAATATTATGGCAGAGTGGAACGAGAATGCAAACGTTGAAATAAGGCAGACCTGAAATAACTTTAGGGTGAATTCCATAGTAGTTTCCTATGACAAAGTAGTGAAGCTTTTTTTGAACTTGGCTTATCTACATGTTAGCTTTGTACAAGTTACTTATAATCTTGATGAGCTTTAGTTCTGATGCCTGTAAAGTACCAACAATAAAATACATTTAAAGGTAGTTCTGTGAATTAAGAAAGCAAACTATAGTTACCTGATGAGCACTACTTCTTATTTGTATTCATAGCCAAATTGCCAACTCCATGGTTCTTCATCATCAAAGATGTTAACCACATAATCAACCTAAGTGTCCATCAACAGATGATTGAATAAAAATATATGGTACATGTACACCACAGCATACTATACAGCCATTAAAAAGAATCAAACCAGCTGGGTGCGGTGGCTCACGCCTGTAATCCCAGCACTTTGGGAGGCTGAGGCGGGTGGATCACAAGGTCAGGAGTTTGAGACCAGCCTGACCAGCATGGTGAAACCCCATCTCTACTGAAAAATAAAAATACAAAAAATTAGCTGGGCATCGTGGCACACGCTTGTAGTCCCAGCTACTTGGGAGCCTGAGGCAAGAGAATTGCTTGAACCTGGGAGGTGGAGATTGCAGGTTGCAGTGAGCCAAGATAGAGTGAGATTCCATCTCAAAAAAAAGAAACAAAGAAAAAAAACTGTCTTTTGCAGCAACATGGATGGAGGTGGAGGCCAATATTCTAAGTGAAATAACCCAGAAACAGAAAATTCGTACTGCATGTTCTCACCTATAACTGGCAGCTGGCTAGGCAGCGTGGCTCATACCTGTAATCCCAGCACTTTGGGAGTCTGAGGTGGGAGGATCATTTGAGACCAGGAGTTCAAGATCAGCCTGGGCAACATAGTGAGATTCTGTTTCTACAAATGTATTTTTAAAATAGCCGGCTAGTAGTGCATGCCTGTTGTTCCAATTACTCAGAAAACTGAGGTGGGAAGATTGTGTGAACCCAGGAGTTCAAGTAGTAATAATAATAATAATAATAATAATAATAATAGGAGCTAAGCAGTGGGTACACATGGATATGCAGAGGGAAATGACAGACACTGGGAACTGTTCAGATGATGGGCATGCTAGAAGCCCAGGCATTACACAATATATCCATTTAACAAATATGCACTTGTATCCTAATGATCTGTATTTTAACAAATAAAGAAAGAACAAAAAAGATGTAGATCACAACTCTTGTGGCAATTGCATGAAATCTGTAGCTTTTGAAGCATTTGCTTCTCTCATTTATCCTTTCAGGGATTCCTTTGTGTAGGGAGTCTGATGGATGACTGACAAAGACTTAGAATACTGTATGACTATTGTAGTACTGTAATTAAATGTAATCAATTTCTAATTTATCTAAAATGATTGCATGTCAAGTAGGCATGAAACCTAAGCATTCCATTCATCTTTATACAGTCAAAGTGAGTATTAACATGGTCTGCCTAGAAATGCTGTGCCCACTGAGGAAATTCACCTAGTCTGCACATCTGGAGTAATGGCTTTTGTAAAGCAATCATTCTATATTTTGCGTATGCCGGTAATTAAGACAAATTTAAAGGTGCTGCTCTATTCAAAAAACTTTAGGGTGAATTCCAGGGAAATTACTATAATAAACTGGTGAAGTTTTTACAGGTAAGTAATGGTTTGTCCTCTCTCTCAATTGTCTTTCAGTGCAGTAAAAGTTTAGAATTTTCCCAGTTATTTGTGAAGTGGTCTGCATTGCCGTTTTGTGAGAAATTCCCTTATGCCTACTGACTTGCTCATTCTTTAAAGAGCAATTCTTTATCCTCATTGAAATTTCAAGTTATTTTTGTCAGATTGCTTTAGAAATCAGTCAGTCTGCAAACGTCCCAGAAGACTGGTTCAGAATCTGGTAAATTAAGCAATGACAGGATAAAATAAAATTCAGAGCCCACATTTGTGAAAAGTGTTTTATAGAACAAGATTGAACAAGATTGAATTCAACAATATTGGAGTGTAAATTCAGATTTATTTTATTGCTCATATTCCTTCTATTCAGAGACATTACAGTAGTAAATGATTTTTTTTGCTAAAGATGGTAATATTAAACAATTATTTACTCTTCTTCATTATTTTGTGATATTCCCATTTAATATTGAGTAGAAGACAAATAGAAAACATGAAAAATATTGTCTAATGATCTTTCATATAAAAAATTTACCTTGAGTCACATTTGTAGGACTTGGGATAGATTTTCATTGACCTATCCAAACTCTCTTGGTTCCTTATAATCAAAGGATGAATTTAAGAGATGTACATATAAAGATGTGCTTTGTAGTGTTGACCCAAAGTTTACTGAAACTTAAGTTTCACAACTTAACATTAATTGATACCACATGCTATGGTACCCTCAATGGAGGGTAGGGAGAAGACCAGGGCATAGAAAGCAGAAACAGGAAAAAGAACAGAGTCAGAAAATGGAATATAGGAAATATGTATGATTCATCCTTTCTGGGCATATAATATGCAGACAGAGTATTTCCAATAGTTAATATAGTTGCCCAAATTAAATTCTTACATGTCCACAGCCAGAGCTGGACCAAACAGTAATTCCTAAGAAACCATTCCTCTTCCCTCTTTATTCTTTCTTGTCTGTTCCGCCATTGACTGATAAGGATAAGGTTTTACCTGGACAGACTTGTAATTTAAACTTTCCCAGGAGAGTTTAGTATTTTAATAAAGTAACCCTGGAAATAACACAGATTCACTATTCCAGTGTCTTCAGTGATCAGTAATGATGCTCCTTTGGCCAGCAAGTTCTAATATTTTATTCATCAAACAACATGGATCAGCCTGTCCCAACAAGGCAGAATGTACCTCATCCTTCAGGGTTAGCTCAAATACCATTCCTTCTCCAGAAAACCTTTCCTAAACTCTACCTCCTCTCCACCCCAGACTGGATCAGGTGTCCCTCCTTGATGCTTTGTTGTATCACTGATTTAGGTGTCATTCTCCTTTACAATGAACTTCACCAGAACAGAGAAGTCATTTTATCCAACCTGTCTTCAGTTCTTAGCATATAGTAAGTGCTTATTTAATGAACACATAAATGAATAAATTACTATTTACTATTTCTGGTTTTATTTTTATAACAGGATACAAAGTATTATAAATCTATAAATGTCTCTGTTGTTACTGTTTTCAGGTATTGCAAATAAATGATTTATTATTTTTGTTTAAGCATAGCAGAAGCATTGAGCAATTCCTAAAAACTAAGACTTAGAGACAACGTAGACTGCTCTACAGATAACTACCTGGTGATTTAGGCTGTCTTATCATTCCCTAAAGTATTGTAAATTAATTTTTTGTCCTTACTTTATTTTACTCCGTAAACTGACACATCCAATAGAAGCAGCTTTAAAGTCATGAAGCTCTTTTTGAAAAACCTTACCAAAGGTTTCAGTGGAATTTGGTTCTTTTAGTAAGTCATCTGGGATTATATACACTTAGTGCACAGACACTGATGCTACTCAAAGCAGTTTTAGAATTCTCTGCTCCTGAAGTCGGAGCCAAGTTAGTAAATGAACAGGAAATCAGTTTCCTTTCTGTGAATACAGATTTTTTCAGGTTACAATGAAGAGACCCATTTAGGTTACTATGAAAAATAGGAATGTGAGAAAATTCCTTTCAGGGAAACCTTCCTTGCAGTCACACAGCCAGGCATCCTAAAGAACTAGAACACGGTTATACTACTTGGGATATTATAGCAAATTCATTGAACTCGCAAGTCTACTATCTCCCCCTGCCTCCGGGAAGGCATCATTCTGTGGCTTACCTTTCTGTCTTGACTGATTTCTGAGAGTGCACTGCTCTTTCTAATAACAGTGTGTATTTCTACAGACCCCTCATTTCCTATGTCTTCTTCCTTCCTTTCTCCTTTATTTATACCAGTGTATCATGTCTTCCTAAGAAAAGTTCTACTTGAATTCCATAAAAAGGTAGCCCTGCTGTGGGAAAACACAGGGGAAACAGGGATCTACAAAGCAGTATTGAATTTTGTTATTTTAGGCGTTTGCCACAGTGCCTCATAGATCCCTGTCTCCCCTGCGTCTTCCCTATGCAGGGCTACCTTTGATATGCATCTGTGCAGTGTATCATGGACAGGATAGCATGATGTAAGACTTGCCATATCATGCATGTGGAAACCTATGACTACTTCCCTCAGACAAGTCTGTGAATATGAAAGGCACTTTGGGCCGAGAACTATCACTGGTGTGTGTGTGTATATATATGTGTGTGTGTGTGTGTGTGTGTGTGTGTATCTTCTTTTTATAGCTATATGGGCATGTTGATCAGAACTGGTCTGAGTGATGGAAAAGAGATGTGACAACTGAAGTCCAGAGCTAGCAGTCAGATGTCAAGCAGGAGCTGAGACAAGTTAGATGCAGGACAATGAGGCAGGCTTGGGAATGGAGAAAGGCAGTGGAGAATGAGATAAAATCATGCAAATTCCCGGAAAGCCAGCAATATTTGAAAACTAAATGTAGAATCAGAAAGACTTAGAGTATGTACATTTAGGGGCACAAATAATGGATGGATACGTACGTCTTCAACTGGTGTTTATTCCTTTAAGTTGCATTAGCGTTACTTTATATCGAGCCAGCTCAATTCATTTCACTAATATTTACTGAGGTCACCGTCTGTTCCTGGCAATGTACTTCTCCCTTTTATTCACTGATTGTAGTTCTGAATGACTTAAGATTAAAAATATGAATCAAACTCAAGTATAATGAATCAAGATTTGGCATTATTGAGATTGTTAAAAAGATAATTTAAAAAGAGCCTCTAAAGGCAGCATCAGAGGTACACTCCAAATATGTTTTGAACAGATCCTTCGCGAATCTTTGGCAGTTTCTTTGCAATGAATTTCAAAATTACTCCTTTGAAGGGAACAAATTTTATTATGTTAGTTTGAAAAAAAATGAGTGATGCTACTTTTCAGTTATATGTTTCTTGAGCAAGTCCAGAGCTTTCTAAAGGTACTATTTTAGTCTTGATCCTTGCTTAGCCCACCCAGAGCTCTTGCATGCTTTTCTTAAATGGGAACAATGGATCTGACTGTTGGGAAACGATTAATTTTGACCAGTAGTTAAAGAGGCTGACATGGAGCCTTCCTTTAAGTTGATAGTAATGCATTTCAGAACCTGTTAAAGGATGAAAATGACTGATAATACTTTCAAAGCAGGGATCAAACTTTTTTCTTCAAAGAGCCAGGAAGTAGGATTTGGGGTCATAAGTGTCTGTCATAACCCCTCAACTACCTGTTATAATACAAAAACAGCCCTAGAGAATATGTAAATTAATGGGTGTGGTGGCTTGCCAATACAACTTAATTTATGGACACTGAAATGTCAATTTTATATAGTTGCCATGTGTCACAAAACATTATTCTTTTTTGATTTCTTGTCAACTGTTTTAAAATGTAAAAAACCTTCTTTACTAATAGCAATGCAAAAAGAGGCAGTGGGTGGGATTTGGCCCAGCACGTTGGTTTGCTGACTCCTGATTTTAATGAAGAAACGAGCATCTACGAATTTCAAGTTGAAGGGTGGTAACCTGCAGAATGGTTGCAGTGCTGGGGCAGCTTCCAGGAGCCACGCTGTGGGTGAGTTATCTACCGTCCTGGTGTAAAGCACTAAAAGAGTGCCATTAAGGTTTAATAAGCTGGCTATGGAGCAGTACTGCTGTGCATTAGAACCTTACAGGGCTGCTGTGAAAATGCTTACTCAAGCCTCTGCAGTCCTCGTAAATACCAGGAGTCCTTTGCAGGCCCCTTTGTTTAGAGGAAACAGGGCACCAGAATTTATTGCTCCTGTGACTTAAGTTCCTGGACATACCAATCTACACTTGCTCTTTTCAAATAAAAGCCAGTTTGGATTTATTTAGGGACTTTGTCCTTATGGAAAAAATAGCAGAACCGTATGTCTGAGAGAGCAGGACACTCATCTCTTGAAAATTTGGCAGGCCTCTGGCATTGTTAAGTTGTTTCTAGCTGGTATTGGGGAAGTTCCCTTGTGACTCATAGGAGATGGCTTTTTCAGGGAGTCTCCGTTCCAGGGATGAATGCTTCTCTAGAGCTGGGTTCATGGGTTGCAAATGCACTGCTGAACATCTGGCCACTTTGATGTCTCTGCCTGGCAAAGTATGGCCTGTTAAACATATTCTTACAAATCTGGCCCAAATGCCCTTTGATATCTAGCATAGAGTGGGTGCCCAAGCAAGCAGTTAAGGATAAAATCTTCAGCTAAAACTCTTACCTCATTTTAAAATAGTTATGCATATTTCATTTAGGTACTTGGAGGAAGAGAAATGCTTTAATAGATGCATACATCTGGGAAAACAAATGAAGCAAACCAGATTATTTGTTGAAACTGTTCAGTTCCTGAAAGTAGGGAAGCACATGAGCCAATGTTTCCTAACATTGGATTTTTCCCCTTAATTCAGAGACTTTTTTTTTTTTTTTTTTAACTTTGGTGGTTCAGCTCCAGGAGCAAAATAAAACATCCCTTTCCTTCCGACAGTAAGCATACGCTAACATGATTACACTAGGGGATTTTTCTTTGCTATCTTTCTAGAAATAGAAATATGCTGGTGTCACGTGGCTACATTACATCCACATTCAACGGGTAACTGCACCTCAACTGCAGGCAAATGGGCCCTGGGATAAAATGCAGCTCTGGAAGGGGTTCCTTTGCCAGTCGCATTTGACGAAGACTCTCATTATTCAGTCAGACTGTTAGCCACATGCAGCAGACTGCCTTCTAGAACAGCTGCATTCCTTTCTTGGCCCCACGTTTTGTCCAGAAGAGATCTGGACATTTTGCCACTGTTATTTTCTTTAAAATCAAATTTCTTTAAAATCAAATTCAATTTCTGCGTTGGCCTAAACCAGCATTCTAACTCCAAAGCAATAGATGATTGGGAACCCACAGAACAGCCCCCTCCAGTTCCTCTCTGCTGTACAGTGGGAGCGTGGTTCCAGTGGCTTGGCCTCCTTCATGGAGATCTTGCGTAGTTGGCTAGAGAATGCAGGAAACTAGCACTGTCTTATTTGTCTTCCTCCAGACATTATTTTCTCGGTTTATTAATCAGAAAGAATGTTCAAACCACACAAATTTAATGATTACAATAAAGTGCAGGTCTGGTGTTATGCCTCTGACTTGTATCAAGGAACCACAAATAACTTCTAAAGATGTTTGGAAGGAAGTGTGGCACTTAAACATTTTTATTTTCTTGCTCTCTTATTATATACAGAACAATTCATGCAAAGCAAACCCAATTGAATAAATTGCTTTTGTTTAGCAGCTGGTGAAAAAAGAGCATCTTCAATTTCAGATGAGGTATTGGGTAAATGAAATAATTAAGTGCCACATGAATCTTTTCTTTTAGGGGAAAGAAATACTACTCATTTGTCATTAATTATTTTGCACAAATGAGCTTCACCTGTTGATTTTTCCTTTCTTGGTTTGAAATGTGAACTTTCAGAGTTTGTACTTTCATTATGTGTGTGAAGTAGATAAAACATCTGGTATTGTTTATTCTGAACAAATCAAAGCCATTTTCTCACTATTATAACTTACTGTCTTGCTTAATTGGATTCCAATTTCACTTAAAACTTAATTTCTAATTGTTTCTTAGCACGTAAGTGCTAACAATAACTGGGTTGCCTCAGGAAACATGATCACCACTTGAGGTTTGGAATTCTGAATATTACATTTTTCCTTGTAAAAAATTAATGAATTTGCTAAAGGTTAGCTGATTATGGAATGGACAGATATCATATTTCCTTCCTGTGCACTGAATTCAAGTGTCTTGATTCTACTTGAAATCAATATCAGTAAGGTACTGTGTGTTTTGCAGACAAGTAAATTATACACAAATCTATTTATAAATTATATAAAGTGTTTATAATGCATATACTTGTAATAAATACTTCAATTTAATTTAAGCCCTTGATTAATTAAGACTACCTGAAAATTCATAGCTAACAGTAAATTGCCTTTAGAAATACAGTGAAATGGCATTTACTTCATGTAGCAGGAAAGAAGCCAAATAATATAGAGCTTTAGCAAATATATAAGTTTCTGGTTTCTATTTAGGTATCTTTTCTGTCAGTCCAACTTTATACCACACATTCATATGAAAAGGGAGTGAATAAGTGCATATTTCTGTGGAGAATAATATTAGGTAGGGGAAGCATTATTACTAAAAATTGTGTAGGTGACTTAGAGGAGAACTTCACCATTATGGGGGAAATCACAGCTACCTAGCTCCACACACCTTGCTTGCATTGTGAGAAAGGCATCTAACAGGTACATCTTTTAATCAATAATAATATCTAAGGTTTGAAATTTCAAATTATTTGATGGCTAGTTCTTGTCTTTTTAATATTAACCTAGGGCTCTATAGATTTCCACATTCCCATATATAATTATATTCTTAGCGACTGGCTCCATTTAAATATTATTCATTCTCCTCTAAGTCATTTCCCAAACCAAACTAACTTCCCATCCAGTTCTGTTTCTCCTTATACGTTCCCTTATCTCAATATGCTGTGAGTTGCTACTAGGTCATCAAAAGCAGAAACCCAGGAATTGTCCTAGATTCCTCACCTTTCTTACAGGCTTCTCTTATAGCCTCTCAATTGTTGTATCCTGTCTATGGTCTTTCCCTACAATCTCTCCATCTGTCTTTTCCTCTCATTTCAACCATAATTTAATTCATGGAGCTGTCTCTTCTAGCTAGGATTAGTACAGTCACCACTTTAGAAGGAGATATGCTTTGGCTGTGTCCCCACCCAAATCTCATCTTAAAGTGTACCTCCCATAATTCCCACGTGTTGTGAGAAGGACTGGTGGGAGGTGATTGAATCATGGGGACATGTCCTTCCCGTGCTGTTTTAGTGATAGTGAGTAATCTCGTGAGATAAGAGAGTTTTATAAATGGGAGTTCCCTGCATATGCTGTCTTGCCTGCTACCATGTAAGATGTCATTTTGCTCCTCATTCGCCTTCTGCCATGATTGTGAGGCCTCCCCAGACATGTGGAACTGTGATTCTATTAAACCTCTTTCCTTTATAAACTACCCAGTCTTGGGTATGTCTTTATTAGCAGCATGAGAACAGACTAATACAAAAGGTATTCTTTCTTCATTTTTATTTCCCTTTAAGTCATCCTTATGTCTTTATCTGAGAGTTTCTCAACTGTGGCATTATTGACATTTTGGAGGGGGTAATTCTTTGTTGTGCAGGCTGTCTTGTGTGTTGTAGGATGATTAGCAGCATCCCTGGCCTTTACCTACTAGACGCTAGTGGCACTTCTTTCTTAGTTGTGGCATTCAAAACTATCTCTCAACATCGTCAAATGTCCCTGGAAGTAAAATCTTCTACAGTTGACAACCGCTGCTTCAGCTTCATTGTTGAATAAAACTCCTAGCAAATTGGTGTTCAGTAAATGTTTGATGTAAAGTTATTCATATGATAGAACATAATTACATGCTGTTTAAACATCTAAGATAAAAATTTATTTGATTTTTTTTTTCCACTGGATAAAGTAAAGCCACAAAGATGTATTTACTTTGTGTGTCAATAATATATACTTTTATGTTGGTCACCTCCCTCTTTGTTGTGTCTGTACATGCCCTCGAGGTCCTTTTCTCAACAGTAGGGTGCCTTGTATTCCAAATTCAAATAACCAGATGGTTTATAAATTCATGTATCAGGAAACAATAGTCTAGCAAACTTCCTAGGTTATTAAAGATAAAAATTTAACACATACTAAATAATATTTTTGAATATCACCTCTTAAATGAATTAAGCAGGCTGCAACATATGGGAAATTAAGTCTTCTTATCAGCAAGCAACTAACATTTATTTTCATCTGTTTAAAATGCACTTTTAAATTTGACATGTGGTAGACTATGAGAATGATAAAATATGGAAACAGAAATCAGACCATTCCATTATAATACATTTGTACCCTAATGAAGACTGCATTCTAGAGTCAGGTGGTAGAAAGCAAACATCTTGAGAGGCATGCTATTTTTAGTCATCTTCCCTCTGTTGCACTTTCCATCTTAGGGAAATAAGACTTGCCAATATTCAGACAATGTGATCTCTGGGCAGTGTTAAGAAGAGAACATACCTTTAAATACATCTAAAAAACAAAAGCATCTAAAATGGAAATTATATGAATATTTGGAAGACAACAATATTAATTTTTAGTTTCCTATCCATTTGTAGTTACCTTCCCCTGTACTATTTTTCATGCTTTCCAGCACTAATGGCACATTAAAATTCATAAAGAAGGATTAAACATTTTTGTCATATCATTTTGAGAAGAATGTAGAAAGAGAAGACACTGTCTGATTGATTTTCAATCCAGGAAATTATAGGAAATGATATTAAATGTGAGACCTAGGTGCACAAAACATGTAAGCACTGAACCTGAGAAGCTTTAACTACGTAGTTCCCTGGATGATTTTTATTTTTTATATACTTGTTGAAAAAATATTAAGTTCAGTGAAGTCATGTAGGGAAGTAAATTGCAAGCTGGTACTTATTGATGATCATGATGTTTACAATATTAAAAATTACAAAGCACCTTCAACAAAATATAAGTTCTATTCATCAATAATTTACACTTAAATGTCAAAATCAGCATGTCTATATGGTAAAATAATGATAACAGGAAGAAGAGGAAGAAGCAGCGGCCATGATATTATTACAAAAAGCCACACTGTATCTTAGGGGCTAAAAATAATTTCCCAGTTATCAAAAGAACACTGAATTGCGAATTCTAATTTTATCTTAATGCTTCTGAGATAATATGAATTTCTATATATTTATGAGTTATGTAAAGCATTTTTTCAAGTTTGTAGCAGTCACTTTTCCTCACAATTTTTTAATGTACTCGCATCAATAATAGGATGTCAGATTTTTCTAGTTTTGTTGATATGATTAATTGGCTGTTTGGTTTATCATTCTGTCTTAGCATGTCCCTTACCATTGGTTTGATTCCCTGCTCTATTAGCACACTAGTTAACTGCTTTACATGATTTTTCTACCTGTCAATGGATGAATTTTTTTTTTTAAAGGTACACAATAGAATACTATCCAGCCATAATAAAGAAGGAAATTCTGTCAATTGCAACAATGTGGAAAACCTGGGGGACATTATGTGAATTGAAATAGCTATGCACAAAAAGAAGAATACTGCATGATCTCACTCATATGTTGATTCGAAAAAAGTTGATCTCATAGAAGTAGAGAGTAGAATTGTGATTACTTGGGGGTAGGAGTGAGGTGGTGTTGGTAGAGTTTGGGAGATATTGGTCAAGGCTACAAAATTTCAGTTAGATAAGAGGAATAAGTTCAAGAGATCTATTGTACATGGTGACTTCAGGTAACAATATATTGAGTTCTTGAAAAATGCTAAGAAAGTGGATGTGAAGTGTTTTCATCACAAAAATGATAACTATGTGAGGTAACATATGTAAATTAGCTAGATTTAGTCATTCTGCGATGTATATATACTTCAAAAGAATATGTTGTACGTGGTAAACACAGTTTTAGCTGTTAATTTTTAAAATGTTTAAAAATCTACCTGAGATATATATTTTTTCTTAGGTAGCTGTTTGTTAAAATTTTCTATTATTCTCCTTAACAGTTGAAAGTTGAGAATACGTTATTCCATCACGCATTGCTATTTTTTCAAATTTTTTTGTTTTTCAAAAAAGCTGTTTTATACACTGTCAATGGAAACTCCATTTAATGAAAGGTGAGCTGTATGTGTATCTTGAAGATCATTTCATAAAGTTGAATTTCATGAAGTTATTTCTGAAAGATTGTAGGCATACTGAAACATTTAAATTACTACCTGCTGTCTTTTTATTTAAGTAAAAATCTAAAAATATATACTTCTCATCTGACCATTTTACAATCTATACAACAGGTCCTTGAATAATGTTTCTCTCAGTCTTTTGGTTATAACATTAGTGAGGAAAAAAAAATGATTTTTGGTCAGGACCAGGGTGTGGAGTTTGCATGTTTTCCCTGTATTTGCAGGGGTTTTCTCTGGGTATTCCAATTTCTTCCCACATTCCAAACAAGTGCAGATCAGGTTCATTGGTGTGTCTAAACTGTCCTAGTCTGAGTGAGTGTGTTTGGGGGGCCAGTGGGATGTGGCTGTGCCCTGCTATGGAATGGCCTCCTGGCCAGGGCTGGTTTCAGTCTTGTACCCTGAGCTGCTGAGATAGGCTTGAACCACCCCTAACTCTAAACTAGAATGAATGGATTGGAAAATAAATGAATGAATAAATAAATACAAATTATTGTAAAATAAACAATTCATAAATCATGCAATAATCTTTAAAATGCACAACAATAAGGAATGCAGTATGAAAGCACTCAGTAGGCACACCATGTTTGTTCTTGTTTGTTTTAGAAGGTGCTTGTTAGAATTTTTGCATTGCAAACATTTATTCCTTGATTTAGCCCACTACCACTACAACTGCCATCACTCATTGATTCACCAAAGATTGGATAAATAATTATCTTGTTTTTATTAATCTTTCTTAAATGTATATACAGTTCACATTTAATTCAATGTTTAATATTAGAAGTGTTTTGAGTCTTTATGGAGAAGTTTGGTGATGTTTTCGTGAACAGGAACTTAACTCTTTTTTTAATCAATTAGCCTGTGGTAAAATTGGTTTTGTTATAAATCTTTTTCAGTTTCCAAAAATTTATTCATGAGGTAAAGCAGGGACTTACTGAATATGCTTCATAACATTGTGGTATATGTGATAAATATATAAATTTTATATGACAATTTTTAAATAAATAAATTTGAAAAGAAACAGAAAATATCAAGAGCAATCTCCTGCCTTGCCCCATCAAATTTTCTATAGTAAGTAGATAAGAGTGGGAGGAGGCTAGAACTGGGTTGGTGAGTAAGGATATAGAGAAGAGAAAGCATTTGCTGACTGCAATATATTCTATGGTAGACACTCCCCTAGGTGGATGATGGAAAAAAAATATAGCCTTTTTCCTTATGAAGATGATATATCATTGTGGGAGACAGCCATTATTAAAAGATTCTCCAAAGTTTTGTAATTTTAAAACCGTCCTAAGTGTCATAGAAGAAGAATTTAGGATGTTGTGATGTTACATAATGGGAAACCTTGACCTAGTGAGGGAGGCCAGCAAAAGGCCTCCATAGGGGAACAACATTTGGACCGTCATTTGCTGAGTGAACAGTGTTCGTTAGGCAAAGAGAGGAGAAGGGCTGAGTAAGAGATTCCAAGTAGATGGTACAATATAGGCCTCGGATTTAAGACACGAAGAGAAACACCACTTTTAAGGGACTGAAATGTTATTGTTATCTTTCATCAATGACTATTGACAGAGAATCCTCAAAGGTCACTGTACCAGTGTTATGTCAGAATCACCGTAATTTCCAAGAGAAAGCAGTGTCTCAATCTTGAATGTGCAGTGAAGACTCAGCATCATAGGGATCCATAATACCATTTGTGGTGCATCACTTTGCTTTTGCTGGTGTGACAAGGTGAAGAAAATGAACATATCTCCCAAGGAACTTTACTCTGGTTAGGAAAAGTATAGCATGGAAAGAGAATGAGGGAAGGAGAGAAAGAAAGATGTTTTAAGTTTTGTTTTGTTTTGTTTTGTTTTGGCATTTACCTACAGTTCTCCAGATCTAGCCTTGAGAATAAATGAGCCTGTTTCTGATAAGAATGGATATAGAGACAGGGACTTTTAATAGGGACCACAGGAGATGTCCACTGAAATAAAGAAGGCATTGAGATAGAAAATATAGGTGTCACAGAGCATGTATTAAATCATAAAACCTGATTACAGATTCATATATGTAGCAGTTATGTGCAGTAGAAAAGGAAAAACTTGGATAAGCTAAGAGAAATAATCACTGATATATAGGAGACCTGATATCATTCCATTTGGGGAGTAGTATAATGAATACTAATTAACAATTGTGTCGATGCATTCTTCAATCTTTTATAATAGATATCTAAAGCTAAGTTCAGCTTCTTTGTTCAAAATGAAGCCTTGACATTCTGTACCAGACAAGGAAGTTATTGATTCATTTTGGCATATGTATTTTGTGTTTTAAACAAGAAAGATATTTAGAAAGGAAGCAGATCCAATTTTTAAAGGACTCCTCATTATTTCTAAAGCATTTGCATAAAAATACTTTTAACACATAAATGCATCTTCAGGGATGGTAGATTTTAATTTTGTTGAAGAAAGAGCATTTTCTTTTTAGTACATCTTAAAAAATCAGAGGCTAATAATAGAATAGGTGCAACAGAAACAATAGCACTAATACTTGTATCATACTTTTAAGGTTTACAGAATAATTTCACATTCTTATTTCACTTGGTAATACTTTCTTATATTCATTTTTTTTCACTCCTACTGTGTGCCAGGAGGGCATGGGAGGATGACAATCAACAATGAGGAAGGCACACACTTTTCCTTCACAGAGCTTACAAGTCTCTAAGATAAAAGGAGATAGATGAGGTATCTTATTGTTCCCATTATACAGATAAAATATTCATGACTCAAAGAGTTTAAGCAAGTATCCATGGTAAAAGAAATCTATGTTCTTAACTTGTGCCAAAGATTTTAATTTGATTACTCTTTGACTTCAAAGTGAAATTGGGATTGATAATATTGTTAATTGGTACATATTCCCGACACTCAAGGCACATAGATCTCTGTTTGCCTCGACTACTTAAAATTAGTTTACTGCTTTAATTAGTCAATAAATTGTGGAAAAAAAAATTTAACTTGGATTTTCTTTGGAATTGACTCATATTTTCAAAGAATTCATCTGACTTCCCATTATGAAAGGAAGTATAATAATATAAAAATAGAAATACATGAAGTCAACAATATGACCCAAACTATACCATTTATGTCAAACTGAATTATAATAGTCCCTCGGTATTTTGGGGGGCTTAGTTCTAGGACCTCTTTCTTCATCATCATACCCAAATTGGTGAATATTCAAGTTTCACTGTTGGTCCTGTGGAACCCAGGTATATGAGAAGTGATCCCTCCATATATGCAGGTTTTACATCCTGTGAATATTGTATTTTCCATCAGAATTTTGTTGAAAAAGATTTGTATTTAAGTAGACATGCAAAATTCCAACTTGTATTGCTCAAGGGTCAACTGTATATCTTAGTTTGAGGCTGTGATTAATGTCTTTTTTTTTTTTTTTTTTTTTTTTTTTTGAGACAGAGTCTTGCTCTGTCGCCTAGGCTGGAGTGCAGTGGCCGCATCTCAGCTCACTGCTCACTCACTCCGCCTCCCGGGTCTATGCCATTCTCCTGCCTCAGCCTCCCGAGTAGCTGGGACTACAGGCGCCCGCCACCTCACCCGGCTAGTTTTTTGTATTTTTTAGTAGAGACGGGGTTTCACCGTATTTAGCCAGGCTGGTCTCGATCTCCTGACCTTGTGATCCGCCCGTCTCGGCCTCCCAAAGTGCTGGGATTACAGGCTTGAGCCACCGCGCCCGGCCTGATTAATGTCTTAAAAATACTCTATATTGCTGCCTGAGTGACCTGCCTAAAATGAAATAGAACTACTTCTCTCCTTGGCTTAAAAGTTTTTGCTAGATCCTCATCACTTAAGCGGCAAATTTCAAAATCCTTAGCATGTCATATAAAGCTCTTTATGATACAGGCTGTGCCTATCTTTCCAGCCACATCTTCTGCTTCCTATTTCTGACTTAGTGATCCTAAACTGTTATTATATAACACACAGCAAAGACCATAAAACTAAAAAGTAATAACTCTAAGACATTTTGATTAAATGTATCAATGCCTCATACTGCAGGCATGAAGTAGGGCTTTGCTTTTGGGAAATGAGTAATTTTATGGTAACAATGGAATTAATTTCTCAATATTAATAACATTTTTTCTCAAGACCAAATATACAGAGTTTAAAACTCTGTCTTATTGATATGTTTATTTTAAGGACGATGAATCTTTAAAGATGTTTGGGAAGGAGTTCAAGTGTTCTACTGCTAATAGAAACCACTTTTGCTTTTTCTTGAGACTGAAACTTGAAGATCATAGTACAGATTCAGATTCTAAAAGATTTTGCACCAACAAATGAATCTGAGATGACTGGGTCTCATTTTTACGTTCCTTACTTATCTGAATTTGTGGATTAATTGGGAACAGTTTATCATCTTTGAGCTCTTGGTTTGTGAAAGGCGACCTCTTCACTTCTTTCCTTAGGGCAGGGACCAGGAACTCATCTTTATCATTAATAGCAGCATCCATATTTATATGTTTATCTAGTCACCAGATATTTTCTTCTGTGTTTTCTCATTTGATCCTCAACAGTCCCACAAAAAAAAGTTAAGCAACTTTATTATAGTTATGGAAAGTAGAATTTGAATCCAAGCAGAGAGTTATGTTCACTCACTAAGGCTCTACATAGCACATTCATGTTTCAAACAAAAAGGACAGAACAAAATTTTGATGTTACCATTGTTCTACTATTATTTTTGTTTTTGAGACAGAGTCTTGCTCTGTCACCCAGGCTGGAGTGCAGTGGCGTGATCTTGGCTCACTGCTAGGTCCGCCTCCCAGGTTCACGCCGTTCTCCTGCCTCAGCCTCCCGAGTAGCTGGGACCACAGGCGTCCACCACCACGCCCAGTTAATTTTCTTTTTTTTTTTTGTATTTTTAGTAGAGACGGGGTTTCACCGTGTTAGCCAGGATGGGCTCAATCTCCTGACCTCGTGATCTGCCCGCCTTGGCCTCCCAAAGTGCTGGCATTACAGGCGCGAGCCACTGTGCCCGGCCTATTATGGATTTTTTAATAAAAAAATAATAAAAATACAATTTTCCTTGACCTCCATTTAACATGGTCCCTGAAATACATTTTTTTCACCCTTTTGAAACAATGTTCAAAATATATTACAAATCTCCAGTACTTCAAAACAGAAACAAACAAACAAAAACAACAACCAAACCAAACAAAAACAAGAAAACCTCACTTTCATTAATCATATCCTTCCCTCAGGAAAGACTCTGTAGGATCATCCTATGTCCACTTTGGACTTGGGAGAATATTGAGAGGGAGATCCCAAGCTATCAATTAGAGCACCTTCAGAGCCTGAATCATAGTATTTTCTCTGATTTAATGTCAACCAATGTAATCACCACTTAACTACCTATCATGTGCCATAGTTATCTCAGGCTATCCTCAAAGTGTTTTTAAGGTAGGCATTTGTTATTCCCATTTTACAGATGAGGAGGCTGAGGTTCCAATAGATTAAATACAATATTTGGCCAGCAAGTGACAGAGCTGGGATTTCAGCCCCAGCCTGTTAAACTCCAGAGACTGGGGTTCATCAGGATCCATACCACATGGCTATGTGGGGATGTGCTTCTGATAAGTGGTAACCTCAGAAAATCTCAGGACATTTTCAACTTGAAATCCCATTTATTTAAAGCAATCTTATTAAGAATCATTTCGTAAATTAATAATGCATTTTTTAAAGTGAATAGTTGACTTCTAGTATATCTGTTATGGAAGCCCTGCCTAGCTTTTTAATAGAATGCTTTTTTTTTAATTGGAGGGAAACCTGAACTACATTTTCAAGACAAATTAACATGTAAAATTGAAGTAAATGGCTGAGTGTTACTGCCATTTGAAAATATTTTATACTTTTATACCCCACTGAGATAACAATATTTTCAAGCCTATATTTACTTCAACTTTTCTGTTTTCCATTGTGATTTATGAGTCACTTAATATTTTATTATTGCTACTAATTTGAAAATGATTCTTGGCATTTTGTCAACAAGAGATGAAGCAAATATTTTTTTCTTTCAAAGTGGTCTATAAACAAGCACTATTTAAAGCTTTATGGCTGTCTTTAGTAAAATTGCAGTGCACATTTTCAGTTTGATTTACCGATAAAGCTTCATCAGAGATATTTGATATGTTATTCATGTAAAAATGGTAACTAATGAATCATTCCCTTATTACTAAATGACCTCAACTAGGATAGCCATCATGGTCAGTATGATCCTGGGGCAGACAACCAAAACAGTTAAATTTTGGTGAAAAAGGAGGCCAAATGCATACAGTAATTTTAGTACATTCTTAGTTTGAAACATTTTTCACTCATGTCAAAAGTATTTTGCTAGCATGTTATGTGAAATTCTAATCATTATTAAGGTACACATTATAGTGATCTTTTTGTAACTTTTAAGCTATTATTATTTAGATTGATCTGTTTTCCCTTTAAACATAAACTATTGACAGTGATATTATTATAAATTTGATGATGACGAATATCTTAGGGCTGTTTTATAGATAGTTGTATCAGCTGGTAAGCAACTGGTGGGTCATTTGGTGGAAAAGGTACAGGTAGTAACACTAACACCGTTATTTGTGTTTTGTACAGGCCGATGATTTGAAGAGTGGTTCCCAGAAAATAGGATAGTCCCTGAGAAATGATGCCACAGATATCAAAATGTTTAAACCCATATTATTTTAAGCCTTAAAATATAAAAAGAGAAACTTCAACCTGGTGGGAAGGGGAAATGAGTGGATTGTGATATAATTGGATAAGCATGTCATTTTTACTTTAGGAATTAATATTATAAGAGGTGCCTTGTTTGTAATTAAAGCTTTACTTCTAGATTATTTTAATGGTCTGTCAGACCAGTGACACATCATTAAGTTCTTTTGTAGTTTAAATTTTTTTTACTAGAGTCAACCCAAGAAGTCTTCGAGCTGTTGCTTATCTCAGCCTGTTCCCAATATTTTGCCATACTATAATTGAATCCCAGCCTATCCTGGACTGTTTTGGACATAAAGGGGTTCTTTTCTCAGTAAGGCCTAATTTTTATCTTTCAGTTTTGATGCTTTTGTAGAATATTTTTTAGCCAAGTAAAATATGTTCCGCCATGCTTTAGTAAGCAGCTTAAAACAAATTGTAAATATAAAGCCCTATAGAAAGTTTATATTAACAAAATACAGGGGCCCTTGATTAACCTTTGAACCCAATTTAAACTGTTTCACTCAGATTAGAAGTGGTATATTGAGATACGTGGTTTTTTTTGTTTTGTTTTGTTTTGTTTTGTTTTTTGAGACAGAGTCTCGCTCTGTCGCCTACGCTGGAGTGCAGTGGCACTGATCTCAGCTCACTGCAAGCTCTGCCTCCCGGGTTTACGCCATTCTCCTGCCTCAGCCTCCCAAGTAGCTGGGAGATACGTTTTTAAAGGCACTATTATCTACGATCAATGGCCAGGCACAGTGTCTCACGTCTGTAATCCCAGCACTTTGGGAGGCCAAGTGGGGCGGGAGCACTTGAGGTCAGGTGTTCACAAGCCTGGCCAACATGGTGAAACCCCATCTCTCCAAAAAAAAAAAAGCCAGATGGGGTTGTGTCTGTAATCCCAGCCACTTGGGATGCTGACGTGGGAAGATCACTTAAACCTGGTAGGTGGAGGTTGCAGTGAGCCAAGATCCCACTACTGCACTCCAGCCTGGGTAACAGAGTGAGACTTCATCTCCAAAAAAAAAAAAAAAAAGAAAAGAAAAAAAAGCACTATCTATGGTCAGTGTCTTTGGCCAATATTGTTGGATGTTTTGAGTTATATGGTAGATTACATAAAATAACCAGGACCTTAACAGTGCTGGTAACTTTATTGCCACTCAGAACATATGTTTCTTTTTTCCCCTAATAGTATGATAAATACATATTTCTGATCATGGTAGATTGTATAGAAGGGTGTGAAGCAATTTGAAGGGTGCATCAAAAACAGAAAAATAAGGATTTGTGCACCCTTCAGCTCAAATCCTGGAATTTTTATGCCTTGGGAATTATATAAACAAACACAAAGTACTGTGAATTTAAAGGAGTTTGTGCTTTACTGGGTATGTTACCAAAGCAGTCCAGCTACAAACTGACATGAAAATATTTTTCTAAAATAATTCATTTGTGGATTGACTATTGAGCTTGGTGATCAAAACAAAGATGGCCTAGACACGGACTCCTTATAATCTCCTGGCTAAGAAAGAAGGAAAGAGAAAGAGGGAGAGAAGAAAGAAAGAAAAGAAAAGAAAAGAAAAGAAAAAAGAAAGAAAGAAAGAAAGAAAGAAAGAAAGAAAGAAAGAAAGAAAGAAAGAAAGAAAGAAAGAAAGAAAGAAAGAAAGAAAGAAAGAAAGAAAGAAAGAAAGAAAGAAAGGGAGAGAGAGAGAGAGAGAAGGAGAGAAGGAGAGAAGGAACGAGAGGGAGGGAGGGAGGGAGGGAAAGAAGGAAGGAAGGAAGGAAGGAAGGAAGGAAGGAAGGAAGGAAGGAAGGAAGGAAGGAAGGAAGGAAGGAAGGAAGGAAGGAAGGAAGGAAGGAAAGAAGGAAGGAAGGAGAAAGAAAGAAGGAAGGAAAGAAGGAAGGAAGGAGAAAGAAGGAAGGAAGGAGGGAGGGAAGGAGGGGAGGGGAGGGGAGGGGAGGGGAGGGGAGGGGAGGGGAGAGGGGAGAGGAGAGGAGAGAGAGAGGAGAGAGAGAGAGGAGAGAGGAGAGGAGAGGAGAGGAGAGGAGAGGAGAGGAGAGGAGAGGAGAGGAGAGGAGAGGAGAGAAGAGGAGGAAGAAAAAAGAAAGAAGGGCCTTTTTGAGCTCCTCTTGGCCAGGCAATATCAACTGCTCATATTGTTAGGAAAGCCAGCAAGCAGCACAGTAGAGTGTTATACTCCATTTTTAACATTTATTCATTTACTTATTTAAAGCAAAAAAAAAAAAAATCGAAATTCTTAACACAATTCTTAACAGGTGACTGTTCTTTTGTGGCTCCTTAGTTATTTATATCTTCTAAATACAAATGTTAGACTTTTTGTTGTTGTTGTTTTTGTTGTTGTAGTTTTAAACTCCATTTATTTATACAGAGAGAGTTATAATATTTTACAAACATTCTTACATTCTGAATAAATATTTCTAAATCCATAGTGTAGCAACTGTGTTAATTAAAGGGGAAGGCTATCCTTCTGTAGAACTGTTTGTCATACAGGTGAATATCAAATCCATGATGATTACATGAAATGAGAGCCCTAGTCACAGCAGTGGGGCTAGAAGTAAGACTATATTAGATAGAAATGGTCAAAGAAACCTCATTTATAGCCCAATTTTATTTGGCCACTTTTTCAAATTTGGGGTAAATAGGAAGTTTTCTATTGAAGGGTCTTTTCCCCTCTTAAAGATCATTAAAACGGGGGATTTAATAAAGAACTGGAAAATGCAAGGAAATCATATAAGACTACAAGATGGCAAGCAGCTTTGCAACATGTCTGTTAGAGAAAGATTACAATATTGTCAAGTTTTCCCTGTGGAAGCAAAGTGCCTTTGACAGTAAGTATAACACCTTGGTCACTCTCCTTTTTAAATTTTTAAATAAAAGTTACTATCATATAGCTGAGGCTAATGGAAAAGAATGTATTTCTTTCTCCTCTGAGATCCAAGGGTAAGTATTCCTATTGCAAAATTTGATCCTAGCACAAACTTAAGAATTGCTAGATTTTAAATATCTACTGAATTCCTATCTCAAGCCCTACACTATAATCTTGCTTTAAAGCAACAAACTTAATTGTTTGAGGTGTTTTCATTTTTGCAAAAACTCTACCTTTTAATGTTTCTTCCCGTTATATAAACATATTTGTATCATGTTCATCTCATACTTTCTGTTTTTTATTGGTCCAAGGGCACAGCAAGCACAATGAGTGTTAGGCTTTTTATTCTTATTTTTTATTATTTTTTAACAGTTGTGTGTTTTTGATAAGGTGAAGGATTCCCTGCAATAATATAAAAATGAAGCTGAAGAAATCTCCCCCTTAGAATCAAAAGAAGCATCAAGAAGCCTTTTGTTGTTGTTGTTGTTGTTGTTGTTTTCTCACCTTTCTATCATTGAGTAAGCACTGCTTGAATACAAAGGCCACTTTCCTTTAAATATTTCCATTTTGCAGTTTAGTTTCTGATTTAAATTAACCAGCAAAAATTGCAGAATGTGCTTTATTTATTTATTTATTTTTTTTGGCAAGGTAGGAATGGGTAATAGTATGATCATTATTGTCATGAAAAACAGTGATTGAACAACTTAATTTATTTGGCAGAATGCAGGCACATTAAACAAACATGGCTTTTGACACTATAGTTATACGGCAATTCATTTCTGTGTTTAATATGTTCTATTGATAATTAGGTGCCAAAAATCCAGGAGACAAAGATTAGGCAATTTTCTTTTAAATTTGAAGGAGCTATATTTGGAACAAAATTTCCACATTTACCTAAATCTAAGGAATGAATTCTACCAAAATGAGCTACTGATTGGTAATGTAAATGAATTAGAAGGGACTCAATGAATCAATAATTATTAATTGGCATCATAAAGTATTATTGTGTTAGACAAAGACAAATTTTGTGTGGGGAACCCAAATCTTTGAATAAAAGTCAAGGGGCAACAATTATGTTCTGGGACTACAGTAAGTGAAGACAACTACCCATGAATCGATTTTTTTTTTCTGTCTGAAACTTTAAATACTTAAAAAGAAGAGTTCTAAAAAATATTGCATTTAGATTTCAATAGTGAGTATTTGTCTTTAATAATTTTTAAAATGCATGTGCTGAATAAAGCAAGTTAGACTAATATTTGACAAATCAAGTCTTTGTTGAAGTTATAATCTGCACATCTTTATTGATTTTCATAGAATTTTCATAAGCTATCACTTCTGCTGCAGTAATCATCCCTCTAGTTAATAACACAAGGCTTGGACAAGTAGACTTGGTTTACTCTGTGGCTGTTCATTTATTTTCCATTAAGCAATTTTCTTCAACTGTCACTCTGACATCTAAATTTGGTAGTTCATTGTAAAAGATAACATTGTAGTCCAGTAGCTTCACTTCCAATTACACAGGACCTCTAAAGGAACAGAACAAATGGAGTGATGATATTCTTGGTGTTTAAAGTATCTGTTTTTATGTTGCTCAGTCTCTTTTGCAGAAGCCATAGTCAATACCTTGTCATTCAAAACATATGAAGTCTTCTAAGCTATCTGACATCAATTTTGTAACACGTGCCACACTTCTAATGTGAGTTAAGTATACAGAGAAAATCTATTGCACAGAAGCCTGTTTTTAAATTTTGACTTGGTTCACTTCTACAGCCTACACATTGTAGGCTTCGAGACTCTATTTAGGCAACATCGACTACTAACTACATTTGTGTGTGTGTTTGTGTGTGTGTGTGTGTGTGTGTGTGTGTGTGTTTAAGTAGTTGAAAGACATTCTTGACTATAATTTATTAACATTTACATTGTGGACTTTAGCAGCCAGCCTATGCTCATTTTACAGGTTAAAAAATGGAGTCAATATCTTCAGAAAGTTTGAAATATATTTTATATTGAAAGGTGATGTCTATTTTTACAGGTTTTAGTTTATTTTTCTTCCTTTTATTTCTTTGTCAGTCTCCGCAGTAATCTCTTTTTAAAAATTACACTCTAAGTTCTGGGATACGTTTGCAGAATGTGCGGGTTTGTTACATAGGTGTATACATGCCATGGTGGTTTGCTGCACCCATCAACCTATCATCTAGGTTTTAAGCCCCACATGCATTAGGTACTTCTGCTAATGCTATCCCTCCCCTAGCCCCCCAACCCCCAGCAGGCCCTGGTGGGTGATGTTCCCCTCCCTGTGTCCATGTGTTCTCATTGTTCATCACCCACTTAAGAGTGAAAACATGTGGTGTCTGGTTTTCTATTCCTGTGTTAGTTAGCTGAGAATGATGGTTTCCAGCGTCATCCATGTCCCTGTAAAGGGCATGAACTCATCTTTTTTTATGGCTACATAGTATTCCATGGTGTATATGTGCCACATCTTCTTTATCCAGTCTGTCATTGATGGACATTTAGGTTGGTGCCAAGTCTTTGCTATTGCAAATGGTGCCACAATAAACATACATGCACATGTATCCTCATAGTAGAATGATTTATAGTGCTTTGGGTATATACCCAGTAATGGAATTGCTGGGTCAAATGGTATTTCTAGTTCTAGATCCTTGAGGAATCGCCACACTGTCTTCCACAATGGCTGAACTAATTCACACTCCCACCAACAGTATAAAAGCATTCCTATTTCTCCACATCCTCTCCTGCACCTGTTGTTTCCTGACTTTTTAATGATCGCCATTCTAACTGGCATGAGATGGTATCTCATTGTGGTTTTGATTTGCATTCCTCTAATAAGCAGTGATGATGAGCTTCTTTTCATATGTTTTTTGGCTGCATAAATAATAATCTCTTTTATATGGTAGTACCAAGCGGCATTAACATGAACTTTGGGTTCTGTATATAAATATTAAGGCTGACTATATTTTTTGACTATATTTTTGACTATATTTTTCTTAAGATGTATCAGGCCCTTCCTATCTCAGGTTTTCAATTCTATTATTATGTTAAATATAGTGAGCTCCTTCAATTAATACCAAATTTAAATTTGATAAGGTACTGTAAAAATGAGATTTGCACATTAAAGTTAAAAAATTTCTGATTTACCGATAGCACTTGAAGACACAAACCATCCAGATCTTTCATCTACCCACATTTTGGGGAGAGATCATGCTGGAAAATTTTGCATGAGTTTTGGGTTAAGACAGAGAGTAATAAAAGATGGTGGAAAATGGAAACTGTTTAAACTAACTCATTTGAGAACTAACTTTAATGCAGGCTTGGCCTAATTAAACTGACTACTTATATAAACAGGTTTCAGTTCATTTGATAAAATCCTAAAAATGTAATTACTGGGGGGAAAATGTTGTACAGTTTACATTTTGATAGATTGCCAAATTTTCCTCCAATGTGTTTGAATTCAATCTTTTCCTCCTTTGAACAGTGTCGAGAGTTGCCCAACACTCTCTGTCAACCTTTTCGATATTTGCCAATGGTACCTCAATGTTGTTTTCATCGGTCTTTCTTTACTAGATGGTTGGACATGTTTTTGTATGTTTGGAGGCACTTCTTTTAAAATTTATATATGTTTTCTAAGATGTTTCTTCCATTTCTTAAATTCATGAACTTCCTATGCAGACTTGCCCAGTTTTTAATTGAATTTTTGGGTTTTATCTTATTGGTTGTAAAAATTCTTTATGTATTAGAGAAATTCATTTTTTTATTAAGGTTTTCTTTTTTTTAATTTCTCTTCTAATAAGTAGCATGCATTTTTAGAATGTGTGTATGTGGCAATCTGTGTGTTTTTGCAGTTTTATTCTAAATCTGGAAAATTTATGATCCTTTTATTTCTTGTAATTTGTGTATTTTAGTTCCCTTTTGGGGAGATTATCACTTTATGCTATATCTATTGAGCCTCTATTGAAAGAGGAAGAATTAACTGTTGAAGTAGATTTTATTTATGCCATAGTTTTATTTACTCTTCCATTTTTTCCTGCTTGTAGTCTACTTTTACTTCCTTCATTTCTTCTTCAGACTCTTGTTTCAGAGAATCTGTGTTTTCTTTTGACTTCATTGAAACTAGAATCTCCATATTTTCTAGCTAAATCTTGGAAAAATTGTTGGTATTTGTTTTCTCTTTGCCAGCTTTTGTCACGTTGATTTACTACTTTTTTCTACCTCCAATTGTTCAATGGGAGCTGTTGTTTTCATTGTAAAGTTTTATTGAATGCTAATATAGTAGTGGTAAACTAAAGAAACAGTCAGCTATATTTCTCCTACTGTCTCTTTCTTCACCTTTACCAAAATTCCTGTGGCTGTCTCCACCTGCAGATGGCAGGTCTACAGTGAACTGATGTCACAGGTCTTACTGTGGTGATAGAATGTACTTCTCTTTGGTTGACCAAGATGGAGAGTTACAGAACTTCTCGTTTTCTCCGTTTTCTCTACCACATTGCTAAATCAATCATCTGCTTCATGCAAAACAGCCAGCCTATGTGTTCCCTGAGTCAAATCTGCTCCCCAAGGTCATTGACCCTCCTGCAATTTGTCCTCACACCAATTTTCCCAATTCCAAGTACTTTGGATTCTGTATATAAATATTAAGTCTATCCTTGGGATTGTCTGACTCATCTTGGAGGAACTCAGACTGCATAGTCCATTACCTCTAGGGTGGCTTTTGACCTAGTGCTTTGTCCTTTACCTAGTCCAAGTTTTAGTGCAGTACATAGGAAATACTTCTTCATAGATTGGTCGTTTCTTAGTTTTATTCGATTTTGTTTTCTCTTGTCTTTTTAAAACATGTTGTTTACAAAGGAAAAGGAAAGCACCATTATTGTACTATTATTTACCAAAATAGGTAAGTTTACATATTTTTTAGCAATGCCAGTCATGTATATAATCTAATAAATTAATTTAAAGTAAGTACAATATTTTTGAATAGCTTTCTCAGTTGTTAAAATTTTCCTGTGTGCCAATAAATGTACTTTGAGTTACGTTTTTGCAAGACAGTGACCTATAAAAACCTTGTTAAAATGTGTCACTTGCTCTCATTGGGTTTCAACTTGTCCTAATATGTTTTAACACCTTGATAGTTGAGACAGAAAGCACCATTTTCAGTAAGACTGAAGAAAATGTAATAGAATTTTATGGAAATAACCACTCCTAAAATAGCTTTTAGCTGCACTGCACCAATTTTAAAAAAAATGACCATTTTGAGTGATCATTTGGATGTTGAGAGTGAAAGAGAGGAAAATGACAATTATCACCAGTTTTTCCTCTACTAAATCTTAACTACACTCCTCTGTAGACAGAAAATAATTTTTTTCTTATAGACAAAGTACAACATTCTGTCCTCTTTAAATCATGATACTTTCCATTATTGGTAGCTAAGTACAATTATCAGACTCCACAAGATTTTTAAAAGGTCATTTCAATCAGGTGGCCTAAAAGCTGTGAAATACTGCATTTTTGTGTTTTGTATCAATATTGTCCAGTAGTTTTCACACCACTTTATTATATTACTTATGAATAAGACTTTTTAGTATTCTGAATTGTTTTCATATATGTTATATCATTGTAAGTATGTAGTTGTACATATAATTGCATATATACACATAAATGGCCTGAGTGTTTGAAAGACAATGATTCAAAAATCTATTTCAATATATGGCCAGGCATAGTGGCTCAAGCCTGTAATCCCAGCACTTTGGGAGGCCAAGGCAGGTGGATCATTTGAGGTTCGGAGTTCGCCACCAGCCTGGCCAATGTGGTGAAAACCCGTCTGTACTAAAAATACGAGAATTAGCCAGGTGTGGTGTAGCCACAGCTACTTGGGAGGCTGAGGCAGGAGAATTGCTTGAACCCGGGAGGTAGAGGTTGCAGTGAGCTGAGATCGCACCACTGCACTCCAGACTGGGCAACAAAGTGAGACTCTGTTTCAAAAAAAAAAAAAAATCTATATGCATTTATATATAAATATGTAATTTGCTTGTACGTTATACTTTCACGGTGTCAATAAACTCTATGTATAATGGGAAAAATCTTTTAGAATTCAAAATTCTGATAGCTCTGAAATATAATGAGGTGAGAAATGTGTTTTATTTTGCTGGAGAAAGGATAAATAAACAATTTAATTAGTACAGATCTCCAATTTTAAATCCTTTTGCATAGTTTAGAGGACTCCAAATACAAATAGTAATACTACTTAAGGTAAACAAATTCTCACAACACTCAATATTTTCTAGAAGTACTTAGTGTTTCTCAGTCTAGCTAGTGAATCTATAATTATTAAAGTTTCATATGTTTACAAAATAGTCTGCAATTCACAATTTACTTTCCCCACACTCATGTCGCAAATAATGGTAGGTTGAATTTTAGTCATACAAAATAAGAGGCTCATGGTGACCACCAACCATTTTATTTAACCCCTAATCTTTTTTATCACCACACCCACTTAATATGTATAATGCATCTAGGATTCTCCCACATGATTTTGAAGTCATTCTCATTTGTACCTTGAAATACAAATTTCCTTCAGCACATAATGGGGGAAGTTCGCTGAGACTTTAGTCAGAAACCGAGGGGATTCTTACCATGCAGATAGAGCTGTTTTATTTTATTTTATTTTATTTTGTTTTAACAGAATTTTCTTTTTGTAAGTCAAAATAATGGAATTTAAAGTCTGAGTTTATAAATTCTTTATGGAGGGAAATAGAAAGAAAAACTAGAGTAAAATTTAAGGAACAAGACTTTTCTCAAATTGGACCTTTCCCTCTCTTTAAGGCTCAGTGTTAAACTCTATGTTAGCAGAACCTCTGCTTCTCACATCCTAAAAGTTGGTTTTTTTAAACACAATAATTGATATTTACATTTTCAAAATTACGCTAATTTATATATCATTAGAAAACTTGACTAGTTTGCAAAACGGCAGGCTTTTGGCAGGTGTAGGAGGAGTGTCTTTCTTTTTAAAAATATATTTTTACTGGACTTATCTTCTAGCTATAAAATTAATGTTTGTTTATATATTCATGACAATGTTGGAGATATGTTGAAATGTTTAAAAAGTCAGATTAAAGTTACCAAGAATTCCATTGGCCAGGTATAATCTGTTATTATTTTGGTGCATGCCTTGTAAGTATTTTGGAAAGGAATCTGTGTAAATACATAGACATAATCATGTACTTAAATACAAAGTTGAGAGATACAATACATGCTATCTTTTAGCTGCTTTTATATTTAATTTAAGTGGAAATACAAATATAAAATACAGTTTTTTTGGCAGAAAAACATGCAGCAAAAGGAAAAGAATATACAGTATTCCACACCTGCAAAGACTCATAGAAATAACACCAAGTTGCCTTCTCAGCTGGAGTGCCAGGGGACCATGTGACACACATCTGGTACTTCTTTATTCATTGAAATAATTGCCTACCATATGCTGAGCCCACAACAAATTCTTGCACAATATTAGCTGTGATCTTAGGCAAGGCACTTTCCCTCTCTAAGTCTGTTTCCCCACGTAAAAAATGAGGGTTCTGCACTAGTTGGCTTTTACTGTATTTTCCATATCTAGAATGTCACAATTATCAAATTAAGCAACTTTTATCTGATGATAGGAAAGGATAAGAGCTTGCATAGTCTGCTTGGCATTATTCACCTGTCTAGGCATCAGTTTTTAAAATACAGGCAGGAAGCATCATTTCATTAACATAGATATGCAACTGCATTTGCAACTCAGAGGCACCAAAGAAGACATTGGTTGTGCACCTATGCTTTGTCACGTAATTGGCTAGAAGCTATGTGGCCTAGATAAAGAATCTGGATGACATAGTTCCTATCTGCAAGGAGTTCTGGAGATTAATTGGGAGGTAAGACAAAGATAACACGAAACAATTGAAAAGCAAAGATCTCACAGACAGTATTTCATTTGAAGTGCTGAAGTTGTCCTACAGACATTGTCTGGGTAATGTGTGCTATGGGGATCCAGAAAAGGAAGGAATCACCCCCTGGGATCCTTGGAACCCAGGCTAATGAACCTTAAGTGAAGGGATTGACTCCCTGAGTCTGTGAGCTCAATTATATTCCATAGCCTTCAGCTATACCCTGAACTCCCTAGCTACTTTGTAAAGTGCCCTGTTAATGATGAAAATAGATACAGAAGGACAAATCCTCCTTACTGGTTAATTCAGTATGTGCTCTCCAAGTCACTGTTAGGTGGAGTACTAAGCCTAAGGAGGATAATAAGAAAGCGTATATTTGTGTACTTAAGGAACTAGTGAATTATGTGTTTATGAAAATTAAAGAACAAAGCAATTTTCAGTCATAATTGGCTTCTTCTCTTTCTTATTCAAGCCCAACTCACCTTTCAAATGCCAGCTCAGGTTTCAATTCACAGAATTTTGTTTGATTTTTATTTTCTTTTTTTGAGACAGAGTCTCACTCTCGCCCAGGCTGTGGCACCATCTCTGCTCACTGCAACTTCTGCCTCCCGGGTTCAAGCATATCTCGTGCCTCAGCCTCCCAAGTAGCTGGGTTTACAAGTGCACATTACCACACCCAGCTGATTTTTTTGTATTTTGGTAGAGACGAGGTTTTGCCACATTACTCAGGCTGGTCTCAAACTCCTGAGCTCAGGCAATCCACCTGCCTTGGCCTCCCAGAGTGTTAGGAATACAGTTGTGAGCCACTGTGCCCGGCCTTAAATTCACAGAATCTTTTGTTTGTTTGTTTGTTTAATCACTTCCACCTCTGGATCTCTCTCTTCTTAGAATTCAAATAAGTTAGTGTCTGTTAAATGAAGTGACCAATGTGAAACATATTTTGAAAATTATAAAGTGCTTTTAAAATGTGAGCCTTATTTATACAAAGGTTACTTCTAATTTGGTCTTAAATATCCAGTGTGTAAGCTTTTCATTCCCTATAATACCTCATATGCTATGGGCGTTAGATAAATATTTCTTGATTAGTTGTTACAAATCGAATGTCAGATTGTGACCATGTTGTGGTAATTTAAATAGGAAAAAAAGTCTAACATTTGCTTCCCAAAGAACGCAAGCAGCTTCATTCTTCTGAAAAAGTTAAAAGTTGGTAGTCTTATTCATTTTTATTTTCAACTTTGGGGCCCTTTAGGTTGTTTATGACTCAATTTTCAATTGTGGCATTATTGAAATGAGTAGTTCTTTCTTCCTTTGAAGACATATATGTACCATAAACATTATTCTTCTTCTGAGTTTTACATTTTGTTTATCAAGGACATTTACTAATACATTTAACATAGTATTTCTGAGAAAAAATATGAATACAGTTTACTTTCTTCAAAATACAGAAACAGAGACAAGGAAATTCATTCGCCATTGGTCAAAGGTAGACACAAAGTCAGCTTGTGTGGGACTAGCTTGTGTTTATATTTAAGCTGTTTTTCCTTGTACCTTTCTTGCATGCTTTATTCATCTGCTTCTCCAGTTAAACAAATAAATAACTGATTATTATTTCTTTTCTGACAACCTCACAGAGCACATTAGCCTCTGAAAAACAGAATCACAGTAACCTGTACGAAGGATTGCTCTGGGAGTTCTTTTCAGAGGCATGATCATAAGGTGTGCACATATCAAATAATTAATTCCCTAGGTAGCTATGCTATATGTACACAGAGATTAAGTTGAGTTTTAGTTTTATCCATTTTCTATAATAAAGAAGAATAACTAATGTTTTCTATACTTATTTATCCAAGTAATTTTGACATAGGTGAATGAAGTTATGCTCCATTTATTCTTTCTTAAATACCAAACATACCTCTTTGTGTCTCTAAACTAGAAACTATCCTTCTTCACAGCGAAGTCATTAATGCCAGGGAAGAGTCTGTTAGGCAAAGCAGTGCTGAGGAAAGACAAAAAGCTGGAAAGTAGACAGGGTCAGAGTTCACCTTGACCAGTATTATTGACAACTAACTTGCTGCTTCCTTCTTTCTGGCCACACACTCTTATTATCATTTTCAAACCCAACTTTACCTCAATTTTTCTAGAAATAAAATATATATGTGTGTGTTTGTGTGTATGTGTGTATATATTAATATGCATATATAAATATATTGTTGTATGTAACTAAATATATAAAAATTATATTATATAGTTACATCATAATATATAATTATAATAAAATATAATGCACATATAAAAATTTACACACATTATATATACATTTATAGATATAATATATAATATATATTTAGTTATGTTGAATTAACACTGTCCATTTCAGGGTGGTTCTTGGAAATGCTGAAGTCAGTGATCTCAAAATTGATCCTTAGCTGGGAGTGGTGGCTCACACCTGTAATCCCAGCACTTTGGGAGGCCGAGGCAGTTGGATCACCTAAGGTCAGGAGTTCAAGACCAGCCCAGTCAATATGGTGAAACCCTGTCTCTACTAAAACTACAAAAATTACCCGAGCATGGTGGCACATGCCTATAATCCCAGCTACTCGGGGGGCTGAGGCAGGCGAATTGCTTGAACCCAGGAAGCAGAGGTTGCAGTGAACCAAGATTGTGCCACTGCACTCCAGCCTCGGCAACAGAGTGAGGCTCTATCTCAAATAATAATAATAATAACAAATAAATAAATAAAATAAAGAATTGGTCCTCAAACCTCTATCTTTTTGTGACCATTTTTCTAGCTTTAACTTGGTCCTCTCTTGCATTTGAAGAAGTAAGAATAGCCAGTCTTTAAGCCAAAGAAATTATTTCTAAATGTGGAATGCTGGCTTCCAAGAACCCTGGGTGAAATATATTTGCTTAAATGTGAATGAGTGTGGTGAGGAAGACATATGCTGGGAAGATGAGCTTTTCTGGTCTTGTGTCCAAATATCACCTCTGTTTTTATAAGGTGAAAAATTGATTAAGTAAATTGGTACCTGAAGAATTGTGCTATGTCTTGCTTTTGGTTTCTGTATTTTTCTTCTTTATTCATTGCTATTGGAAGTAGTTTCACAAAAATGAATCAGAAACAGAGTCTTGGGCATTCTGTCCAGGAACTAGTAACTCATGTGGTAATACAGTAACACTTATCCAGATCTTTATCGTGTCCTGATACAATCACAGTAGCACTTTTGTTGGAGAGATTGGCAGTGCAGTCACTCTCCCCTCTTTATTATAAGCCCTTAGACTAGTCTCTTCTGATGGTGCACCTGTAATATATGCAGAGAGAGGTTTCATCCCACATAAAAAATAGCTGCCCTTTCCTGATTCTCTGGCCTTGCTAGGATTAATTAGCAGGAAGTTGCTTGTTTCTGGGAATTCAAGATCAGATCAGAGAACACATTTTTTTTTTTCAGTGTTTGTTGTCCTTGCCCAAGACTTTTTAACCAATAAGCAAATATATCCCCACCACGAGGAAACCTAGAATTGATGAGTTGGCCTATCTCTATGAAAAGTCCCCCAGAAATGGAGAAGTTTCTATACTTCTTCATATGATAACAGTAAACTCCCATGTCAAATGTTTTTGGAAAAAAGAATTTTCTTTTCAGTCATCTGGAAATTTTAAAGGTTTTCTTAAAAAAACCTTTCTACATATAATTAATGCTTTGGACATATATACCCATCAATTACTTTAAACTCCTATTTTGTTATTGTTGTTTTCTTGAAAAAATCTAGAACCCCTGATTTAATTTCACATATCATTAAACGAGCTTCTGCTGGTCCTAGTGATATCATTATTCCAAAGAAAATGGATGTGTGGTCTTGATATGAGACTAACTCATGTTCTCGTTCCCACTTCTTGTCTCCAAAAGACAGAGGCCTAGATTATAACTCTTTACTGAAATGTTTCCACAATGTTCTTCCTGCTTTGTGTACAGAACACTCAAAAATCTGTTAAGAAAATTGATATATAACTGTGTTGTAATGTTCTGGGGGAGTTTCTTCATTTCATTGTACCACTTAGGGAAATCGTCCTTGTGCTGGAGAACATGACAGCCTACTTCTAATTCACCTCTTGCATTGATTTATTATACATAGATATATAATACATATATTTAACATATATATGATACATATTTTGCTGTTTGTTGCCTCTTTCTGCTGATGAGAATGTCTAATATTTCCTCCTTGTTTCTCTACCCATCTGACTGTAATTTACCTTCTTTCAAAATGATTGCTTTGTCATTTACCTGTACATGGATATTGCTTTGAAAATGCTTTCTGTTTTAGAAGGAATGAATGGCTAGTTTCCTTGGATATGAAATGTTAATGCATCGCCAGAGACCTAGCGACTGTTCTACAATGTTATCTATTGTGTTTCTATGTGTGTATGTGTGCGTTCAATTGTGACTGATTTTCTTTGTTTCTTTTTTTTTTTTTTTTTTTCAGTCACTAGAGAGCTGTTTCACTGTTTTACTTTCAGGAAAATATATAAATACACATCTTATGGAAAACTAATTTAAATGTATATCTTACTGCCATATTATCCTTAATTGATAAGTCTTAGTTTGGAGAGTCCTACTGCATAAGGTAGTAATCATTTCCCATACAAGCCATTTTGGTATGTTAGAAGAAATATAGCAGGTTGAAAGCTTCACTCAGCAGACTAGGTTCATTAAATCTTAAGGACCCTTATGATAGTGAACTTGAGAACAATGAAAGCAGTAACAGGCCATTGATCTCACACGATGTCACTTGCTAAATGATCTCCAAACCAAGAGAACAACCTCTAGACCAATTCTGGTCTGTGCTGATCCCAAGCCAAATAGCCAATCAATACAGTGATACAAAGTTATGTTGACTCCTTTGAATGTAGCTGCCACCTTCTAAACAGGCACGTTATTGAACTAGGTGTTAAGATGGGAAGGACAGACAGCTTGGAGACCCCTAAAAGGATGCATACTCTGATTTCTTGGTCCAATGTTACTGTTCTTATTGGTTTTGTTCTTCTCTTTATGTCTTTTCCTTCACCTTCAGTGGCCAAATCACTTAAAAATTTTCTCACCTGTTTTAAGTCCCTATGTTTTTAATTTTGTACTTTCCACAGTTTCTGCAATAGACAAATATTATTTAATGACCAACTGTAATTAAGTCCATTTGTTATATATAACATATGAATGATCCCAATCAGAATTGTTTATATGTGTTTGAAGACCTAATAGTTACCTATATAAAAATAATAGTTTGGCCGGGCGCATTGGCTCAAGCCTGTAATCCCAGCATTTTGGAAGGCTGAGACGGGCGGATCACGAGGTCAGGAGATCAAGACCATCCTGGCTAACAAGGTGAAACCCCGTCTCTACTAAAAAATAAAAAATAAAAAAACTAGCCAGGCGTGGTGGCGGGCGCCTATAGTCCCAGCTACTTGGGAGGCTGAGGCAGGAGAATGGCGTAAACCTGGGAGGCGGAGCTTGCAGTGAGCTGAGGTCAGGCCACTGCACTCCAGCCTGGGCAACAGAGCAAGACTCCATCTCAAAAAATAAAAATAAAAATAAAATTCATAATTTGTGTCATTTGGAACTCTCAAATAGATGAGAGGGGAGATTGCCCTAAGTCCATTTAATTAACACTTGTTGAGCATACACACAGTGCCACCTTACAGTAAGTACACTGGTTCTACTGCTTTAATATGGAACAGTTATATGAACGGCAGAACTTTCAAATCTGAGGAATAAATAACAGAAGGGACACCTAAGTGTTCCTCTGCTCATCAACTTTATGACTTTGAACAGGTCATTTGCTGTTTGTGTATGTGTGTGTATGTGTTCTTGGTAAAAATGATTATCAGCTTGCCAGGTAGTCTCCAACCAGTGCTTTAAAGAAAAAGTGAGATGAGAGATGAAATTCAGCCAGTGTGTGGAGTACTGTCATGTCACTCAAAAGAAAACATGATTTTCTACTCCATGATGTGAAAAGCCTAAGGGCATTTCAAAAGGTATTAATCTACAGGGAATGAATAGTATGATAATTTAACTGGGTATCTATGAAGGATTTTAAATTCTTTGCCAAGAACTCCAACACATAAGAACACATGCAAAAGAAGAAATGGTTATAATTTTGATGAACATGGGCAGGATTATCTTACAATGGGAATTAATAATCTGTGGACCATTGAGATGATGCCTGGTGTTTCTCAACCAGAAGCATGAAGGAAAATGACGCCACTGCAGCTACATCTGTAGAGAATATGCTTTGGCTTTTCCTTATATTTTCACAACTTAAATTGACTGCTAGAATAGGGTAATGAATACCTTTCTGAATCTGAGTCATATTTATGACAATAGAACCTACTAAGGCTGATAAGAATTTCATCTTGGAATGATTCTGTTCTTCTAAGTAGGAATTATCTTAACATGTATTCACAAAACAAATCAGCCAGGGTGGTTTTGCTTAACATTTAACCCACTCTTTTTAGTATAACAGTAGTAATTATAGATTTTAAAAGAGAAAACCTCAGTAATTACATAACTAGGTTTTAATAAACCTGGAGCTGATTTTAGACTGCTATTTCTATGAATTTTGCATTATATTGATTTTGGGCGGAGTTGCTAGAACAGCGATGTAGGGTATATGATTTCAGAAAATTAAAAAGTTAACTTCTAGCAATGCTCATCCAATACACTATTCAATTCTTCTGTATTTATGTCTTAATTTTTTATAATCATAGAAAGAATTGCTAAGCAAAATAAAATGTCCTCTACTGTGTTGTTTCACAGCCATAAAATACAGAAAACATTCTGTGCAATTTTGTTGAAAGTCAAATAAAAATGAAATAAATATAAACCAAAGAAGTCATTGCATGTTGTCTGCTGCATTGCCTCACTGGTAAATTTAACTTTCTACTTCATGCTCAGTGTACTCTGGAATCAAGTTCAAAGTTAATGCCAACTTCAGTGGAGTGACATTTTAAACTCAGAATAGAGCTGGAAATGCCCATATCAATTACCTGGAAAATCCCCTTTATTTTCAGAAGAAGAAAATGAGGATTACTGTATAGGTTCAATAATTTTGGCAAAGTCACAAAGCAAGGAATTAGGACTAGACCTATAGTTTCCTGATTCAAGGTTGAGAACTTCCACACTGAATGATATGGCTTTTAAACTATATTCATTTGCAATCTTATTTTTTACTCATTTTCACATAAGACAAGGAGAATTTATTAATGAATTTAGAGTATAGACATTGCTCTGATGGAAGAGGTAAATAATTCATTTTATGTAAAAGAAGTAGTATTTTTACATATTTCTATATCGTTAAGATATCTTTCAGAATTAAAGGAATCTATTTTGGAGCTGAATTTGCTACATTGTTTTGGTTGGTTTATTTAAAAATTTAACACACACATCTCTTTTATACAAAAACCTAGGGCATTAGAGTTCTATAAGTATATTTTTGTCTTGTGACTTAAGTCAATGGAGGCTTTGGACTTCAGCACCTTTCCTCTGTTTTGGCCAGCACTTTATCCTGCATCAACTACACATTACATTGGCTGAGAACATAATCTTGCTGCTTTCAAAAGAATCATAATGGAGCTTTCATTGTGTCACCTTTCAATTTAACTCCAGGAGAAAATGAATCTGTCTGAGCTTACCTTAGAGACTTTCCTTGTTATATACACTTGTTAAGCAAAGTCTGGGAAAAATCATTAAGTATTTTGAGAGTTAGTGCATATGACTTCATTTGCAGGGTCAAATTTGGCCTAGGGTAATGTGTATGTTACTTCCCTCCCATTCTATGGAAAGTCTATATTCCTCGGGGCTTCAGAGTCAGGGAGGTGGCTTCTACAGTATAAATGCTCAAAGCTTTGCAATTTAGAAGAAAGAGTTAATAGTTTAATTAGCAGTCTGGTTGTCTCTACATGATCTGAAATCAATCTGGGGGGAAATGTTGGAAAGACTCAGTAAAACCCATGAAATCTATTTAAGGGATTTTTTCTCTTTTCTTCTTCAATTGAAAAGAAGGAAGATTGTACAAAATTCATTAACCATATATTCCCACTTCGGCTCCCAATTTAACCTGCCTCAAAATTGAATCTGTACTTTGGAGGAGCCATAGAGGAACAGGAGAAGAGACTGATCTCCTGAGGATTTTGAGTGTCTCATTTATCAAGTCACAGTTTTGTCTTGCTGAAATCTGTGCTTCAAATATATGGCTAAAGCTGCTGTGGTTTAGTTCTTCATACATCTTGGATTAACACTGCTCTGATATTGTCTTTCTTTTCAGAAATTTCATTTCTACAGGTTAGGTCTGTGACTAATCTTATTTCAACTCTGTAAGACGGCTGCTTTCCAAAAAGAAAAAGAAAGGAAAAGAAAAGAAAAAAAGCTTGAACTTCTTTTGTCATTGGTGTTTGCTTTGTAAAAAAGAAAGTGATTGAATAGGAATTATAGTTCTTTTGTGTGTCTCTTGCATTTTTTTCTCCCACTGAGAAGTATGGTTGCATTCCAGTAGAACAATAGAGTCCAAATGTGTTGAATCTCCGTCTTAAACCAAAACGTAGTCATTTCCTACATCTTACTAAAGGGATGCCATGGATGTTTGTGCAAGTTCTACACTTGTTAAGGTGGAACCATTTATACTGTTTTCACAATGGAGTTGCATATTTAATATGACAGTTTTCTAGGAGACATCAAGCAAATGTCTTGTTCTGACAAAAATCATGAAAAATTTCCATAGGCAGAAGTAGAGGGTTTTGGAGATTTGGTTTTTTTTTTTCCTATTTTCCTGAAGACATCATATGGGTTACCAGTACCCATGACCACTATGTTCTAAGAGACAGAGGGGTCTCATAGATAAAAGTAATGGTTATGATACAGATTGTCTAACTAGACTTGTTTGTTAGGGAAATGCTTTAAAATATTTTATGCTGAGGGTCAACAGAGTTGATAGAATACAGAGCATACTTTCCAGTAGTGATGGATTTCCTTCTCTCCTCCCACTATTGAAAGGTACAAGAAGTGCAGATAACCCAATTTCATCTATACATGCAGGGATTTGAACCTAAGCCCGCATTACACTTGATCCTATTGCTCACCTGTGCACCACAAATAATAAACCACCTTGATGAGTAGAGGAAGCAGATCAACAAAGTACAATAACTTGTACCAATAAATTTATTTAGAAACCAAATAGCAATCATGCAAAAGACATTCTGGGACAATATAATATAGTGAAACCTGTTTCATCAAATGATTTCATAACATTTTTAGGAAAAGGGGAACAGTGCAAATATTCAAACAAAGCCAATTCATGTGTGTTTCATGGAAAGGTATTGTTAAAAGCTAAATATTACATTTGGAGAATATTTTAAATGAGATGAGGAGTTAATTGTGTTTATGACTTTGAGTTTGGCAAAAATCTATGAAAGGGCAGACAGACTTTTCAATTAAAGATCTCTTCTTAATTTTATACTTGATTAATTAGTAGGATACTAAAATAAATGTCTTCCATGTATACTTCAGCATGCTAAGTAGGAATGTAGAGATGATGTGGTATTCTAACATGGAGGAAAGTAGCTAAATTCTAACATAACGAACTCCTTGTATTACTTAAGCATCATGTTTCTTCTCTGATGTTTCCTATCTGAGTGAATGGCACATCTTCTACTCCCCTTCCAGGTCAGGTGAAGCAACAATATATTCCCACTTCATTAACTATATATTCATTAACCATATATTCCCACTTCGGCTCCCAATTTAACCTGCCTCAAAATTGAATCTGTACTTTGGAGGAGCCATAGAGGAACAGGAGAAGAGACTGATCTCCTGAGGATTTTGAGTGTCTCATTTTTCAAGTCACAGTTTTGTCTTGCTGAAATCTGTGCTTCAAATATATGGCTAAAGCTGCTGTGGTTAGTTCTTCATACATCTTGGATTAACAGGGATTTGAACCTAAGCCCACATTACACTTGATCCTATTGCTCACCTGTGCACCTTGGATTAACCATATATTATGGTTAATAATATATGGTAGATGTATTATTGCTTAAGTAGAAGCTGCAGCAAGTTATCAAACAAAATTTAGCTAAAATTTGATAAAGTCGACTATACTAAATAGATTTTCAGTGTAGACAAAACAGCCTTATATAGTTTTTGAAGAAGATGCCATGTAGGTAGGACTTTCACAGCTAAAGAGGAGAAAAGTCAATGTCTGTCTTCAGAGGTGCAAAAGACAGACTGACTCTCTTTTAGGGGCTAATGCAACTGGTGAATTTAAGTTGAAGTCAATGCTCATTAACCATTCTAAAAATCCTAGTGTCCTTAATAATTGTGCTAAATGTACTCTGCCTGTGCTCTATTAATGAAACAGCAAAGAGTAGATGACATGCTGTTTACAGCATGATTTACTGAACATTTTGAGCCCAATATTGAGACCTACTGCTTAGAAATAGAGATTCTTTTCAAATTATTACTGCTCATGGACAATGCACCTGTCACCCAATGATGGGGATATACATGGAGATGAACATGATTTTATCCTTGATAACACTTCTATAACCCAAGGAAGGAGTAATTTCAACTTTCAAGCTTTATTTAAAACATACATTTTATAAAGTTATAAGTGCCATAGATAGTGATTCCTGTGATGGATCTAGACAAAGTACATTGAACACATTCTGGAAAGGATTTGCCATTCTAGATGCCATTAAGAACATCTGTGACTCAGAGAAGATGGTAAAAATATCAGTGCCAATAGGAATTTGGAAGAAATTGATTTCAACCATTATAGATGACTTTGACAGGCTCAAGACTTCAGTGGAGGAAGTAACTACAGATGTGGTAGAAATAGCAAGAGAACTAGAACTAGGAGTGGAGCCTGGAGATGTGACTGAATTGCTGCAATCTCATGATAAAACTTGAACAAATGAGAAGTTGTTTCTTATGGATGAATAAAAAAAAGTGGTTTCATGAGATGAAATATACTCCTGATGAAGATGCTGTGAACATTGTTGAAATGACAACAATGGATTTAGAATATTACATAATCTTAGTTGAAAAAGCAGTGGCAGGGTTTGAGAGGATTGACTCAAATTTTGAAAGATGTCTATTGTGGTTAAAATGCTATCAAACAGCATTGTGTGCTATGGAGAAAACTTGTGTCGAGTCATTTAATGCAGCAAACTTCATTGTTGTCTTATTTTAAGAAATTGCCACAGCCACCTCCACCTTCAGCAGCCACCACCCTAATGAATAAGCACTCATCAACGTTGAAGCACGACCTTCCACCATCAAAAATATTATAGCTTGCTAAAGGCTCAGATTATTTAGCAATAAAGTGTTTTTTAATTAAGGTATATACATTGTTTTTTTCAGACGTAATGCTGTTGCATACTTAAATAGACTACAGTATAGTATAAACAACCTTTATATGAACTGGGAAACCAAAAAAAAATGTGCAAATACTTTATCAAAAAATTTTCAATGTTTTGTTTTATATTTTAAATTTACCAGTTGAAAAACCATAAAACTAGCTACTAGATTTGTTTGTGGGTAGTCTGTTTTCTCAGTACTCTGTAGCACTTTAATGATACTCTTTAAATTATCTTTCTTTTCAAGACACTGAGAAAAGTTGCTGATGTACAGGTTTTAATACATTATACTTTTCTTTGTTATCCAACTTCCCATTAATTAGTCCTTTAATATATGTATAGTACAGAAAAAAAAACTGCTAATTGGCACTTCCAGAGGTTAGGCTCTTACCCTTTCAGATACTGGCAGACAGAGCACTATCTTCCTTGATGATTACATTTCAAATGGATGACTCCTAGGCTCTTGAGAAAGACATTTTCAAGTCATAAATCTGGCAAGAAGCTGGGAGAAGATTTAAATCTCAAAAGGTGGAGAAGATATTTTAAAGTTTTCTAAAGTAAATGCTGTCTATTCAAGCTGAGGGGCTTGTGTGGGTCAGTTATTTTCACCTTGTTTCATATCACAGGCAATATCCTTTACTGTGTTTTGCAAATTTTGTTTTTGTAAGGAGCAAAGAATTGCAGAATGGAGAAATCCATAAAAACATGTGACCTCCCATAGAATTACCCAGGGTAGGTAACATCAGTTTACTATTAAAAAGATAATGGATTTTCAGTGGCCTTCTGTGGAAGGTTTTGATAGAAAAAGTTTTACATTACTTTGTGACCATGGACAAATAATTTTAGCTCTTTGAATATTAATCTCTTTTAAATTCATAAAATGGAGATAATAATAGTTTCTCTATCAAATTTACTTGCCTCATGAGGATGAAAAAATACATGGAAATATTAGGTCATTTTTTTTTCAAAGGCTGTATAAACACCCTTTGCCGTCAATATGAGACCCAGAAATACTCGTCTCTCAACACGATGTAAGATTTTTTTTTCTCACATAATATTCACAGTACAGTGGTCCTAGGATAGAATTGTACAGTTCTCAACCTTTGGCTTCCATCTCTAAGTCTAAAGCAGCTGGTTCAATTTTGTCATCACTAGGCAAGAAAGAGGGAAATGGGCAGGAGAAGGCAGACACATTTCAGAATCTGAACTAAAATAAACACACATCATTTTTGCTCATCTGTCATTGGCCAGGACTTAGTCAATAGCCCCTTCAAGCTGTAAAAGAGAATGGGAAATGTAGGCTGTACACAGATATCTATCTGCTCAGCTGACACTCAAGAGTTCTGTTATTAAAGAAAGTAAAGTGGATAGGGGTAAACATCAGCAGAATCCACCCCAGGAATAAATGGAAAGAATGATCAAGACAACAGAAACTTTGTGAAAGGGACAAATTGGGTAGCACAAAGTAACTCAAGACAATGCAATGGGTTATTGAAGTACCAAAATTTAGTCAAATTGATAGCTAGTTCATTTTTAGAAAACAAAGCCTTCCTACCTTCTCCTCAGGCTTTTTAAAACAAAGTCTTTAAATGTCTGATATATAAAATTCTATTGATGGTGTCCAAACAGTGGTTACAAAATGATCTTGCATTAAAAACCTATGTAGCCAACCAACTATTATTCTAATGCTAAATATGTTTAATGGTTGAAAATGTTTGGTACATGGTCTGTGAACCTAGTAGCATCATTTCTCCCAAGATATTGCTGAGTTTTCAGAAAACTCTCCATGTTATGTTTTAATTCTTGCAAATTGCTTGCCAATTTAATACGAGCTGCATCTAAACAGTAAGCAATTGCTTATGATAATGAGTGCAAACTAATTTGCTAGAATATGTTAATATTCACAAAGCACTTTTATACTGCCTGCTGTTTCAAAAATACTGCTCTCTTGGTTAAATGTAGCTTTTAGACAGCATTACTGTTACACATCTGACTAACGTCATCATTTCAGTGGCATCTACCCAAAAGTCATATGACTATGACTTCAGTATTCCAAGGAAGGAAGAGAAAGTCATGTCATTCTTTGATAAATGATCTAGAAGATTTGACAGCAAAAGGAATCACTCTTAATAATTAATTTTAATTAGTGACTGATAGTAATAAGCAGACTACAATGTGTTAAAAATGGCCTCTCTTTCTCATGAGTCATGAAACTTAATTTAAATGACTTTGAAAACAGATGGCATGCAAACTTTATTTTAATACAATAACCCGTTTAAAATGAATTAAAGTTTTTAAAATGACCCCAGATCTGGGGATTTTTAAGTGGGAAGCCTACTACACCCCTGAGTGCTCTATCCTTTCTGTTTTATAGGTTTCTCTTCACCATTTTCACTTCAGAGCTTAATGACAGATCTCTGGACCAGGGCGTCCTGAACCTTAAATGTATGCATAGGAGCGGTGTGAGGTGACTGTGTGTGTTTGGTTGTGTGTGAGAGTCCAGAGCTGACTGAGAGGAGTGGAAGCTAGTACATGTTATCTGCCAGAAGGGACAGATCCATCGTAAGGACTTTTAACTTCGCTGAGAGACCAGTAACTCCAGGACGTATGTTTCAAATGTGAGGTTATTTTGAGATTGAGGACCTGAGTGTTCAAGGATCTGATGTGCAAATTGGAACCACCTTGTAATTTTAGTCTAGGAAGATAGAATTTTTGTGAACCAAATACAAAAGAAAGAAGATTTGACATTTACCTGCCCCAGATCTGATTTGGTACTTTAATCCATGCTCTAATGTTTCAATCATTTCAACTTCAAAAATGACTCTCATACATACTTATAATCTTCACATGGGTAGTAAAATGTAAGGATCTCCATAGTGAACCTCTTTCTTTTCTTTTTCACTTGAAAATCCATTTCCTTTGTGAAATTTATTTGGCCAAACAACTTCATGGGTTAAAAAACTTTTATCGTTGAGTATCTTGCAGATACCCACAATTGCTTGTCATTGTAAGTGGCCTAATTTTCCAGTATTTTTGTTTGTTTTTTTTTTAATAACTGTTATTATAAACATATGTGGATAAGCCAGGAATGGTGACTTATGCCTGTAATCCCAGCACTTTCGTAGGCCAAGATGGGTGGGTCACTTGAGTCCAGGAATCAAGACTAGCCTAGGTAACATGGCAAAACCACATCTCAACAAAAAAAATACAAAAATTAGCTAAGTGTGGTAGTGCATGCCTGTAGTCCCAGCTATCTGGGAGGCTGAGGTGGGAGGATCTCTTGAGTTCAGGAGGTTGAGCCTGCAGTGAGCCATGATAACACCACTGATTTCAAGCATGGGTAACAGAGCAACAGAGCATGACGCTGTCTCAAAAAAAAATGTGGATACACAAATCACAGAAATGACTGAACTTTACTCTTACTGCCATCTTCATAGGCTGTTGGAGAAGGCTTGAGATAAAGAACGAGCAAACAAACAAACCAAAGTTATGTATTTTTTTTCTTTTGCTGTTACTGTTCATACTAAACATAAACCACCACTTAAAAAATTGAGAAATGAACAAAGAGACAATGTACCAGAATCTTTGGGATGCAGGTAACGCATTGTTATGAGGGAAATTTAGAGCACTAAATACCCATATCAAACTAGGAAGATCTCAAATTGACACCCTAATATCACTACTAAAAGAGCTAAAGAACCAAGAGCCAGCAAACCCAAAAGCTAGCAGAAGACAAGAAATAACCAAGATCAGAGCAGAACTGAAGGAGTTAAGGACACGAAAATCTCTTCAAGAAATCAGTGAATCCAGGAGCTGGTCTTTTGAAAAAAACAGTAAGACAGATAGACTGATAGCTAGACTAATAAAGAAAAGAGAGAAGAATCAAATTGACACAATAAAAAATGATAAAGGAGATATCATCACTGACCCCACAGAAATACAAACAACCATCAGAGTATACTATAAATACCTCTATGCAAATAAACTAGAAAATCTAGAGAAAACGGATAAATTCCTGGACACATATACCCTCCCAAGACTAAACTAGGAAGAAGTTGAATCCCCAAATAGACCAAAAACAGGTTCTGAAATTGAGGCAGTAATAAATAGCCTACCAACCAAAAGAAACCCAGGACCAGATGGATTTACAGCTGAATTCTCCCAGAGGTACAAAGAGGAGCTGGTACCGTTTCTTCTGAAATGATTCCAAACAATTGAAAAGGAGAGACTTCTCCCTAACTTATTTTATGGGGCCAGCATTATCCTGATATCAAAACCTACCAGAGATACAACAGCAACAAAAAAGAAAGCTTCAGGCCCATATCCTGGATGAGCATTGATGCAAAAATCCTCAATAAAATACTGGCAAAACAAAGCCAGCAGCACATCAGAAAGCTTATCCACCAGGATCAAGTCAGCTTCATCCCTGGGATGCAAGGTGAAATCAACATACACAAATCAATAAATGTAATTCATCACATAAAAAGAACTAAAGACAAAAACCAGATGATTATCTCAATAGACGCAGAAAAAGCTTTTGATAAAATTCAGCATCCCTTTACGTTAAAAACTCTAAATAAACTAGGTGGTAATGGAACATATCTCAAAATCATAAGAGCCATTTATGATAAATGCACAGCCAATCTTACACAAAATGGGCAAAAGCTGGAAGCATTCTCCTTGAAAACTGGCACAAGACAAAGATGCCCTCTCTCAATACTTCTATCCAACATTGTATTGGAGTTTCTGGCCAGTGCAATCAAGCAAGTGAAAGAAATAAGGGGTATTCAAACAGGAAGAAAGGAAGTCAAACTGTCTCTGTTTTCAGATGACATGAACCTATATTTAGAAAACCCCCTTGTCTCAGCCAAAATCTTCTTAAGCTGATAAACAACTTAAGCAAAGTCTCAAGATACAAAATCAATGTGCAAAAATCACAAGCGTTCCTATACACCACCAATAGACAAGGAGAGAGCCAAATCATGAGTGAACTTCCATTCACAATTACTACAAAAACAGTAAAATACCTAGGAATACAGCTAACAAGGGAAGTGAAGGACCTCTTCAAGGGAAACTACAAACCATTGCTCAAGGAAACAAGAAAGGACACAAACAAATGAAAAAGCATTCCATGCTCATGGATAGGAAGAATCAATATCATCAAAATGGCCATAGTGCCCAAAGCAATTTATAGATTAAATACTATTCCCATTAAACTACCATTGACATTCTTTACAGGATTAGAAAAAACTATTTTAAAATTCACATGGAACCAAAAAAGAATCTGTATAGCTAAGACAATTCTAAACAAAAAGAATAAAGCTGGAGGCATTACATTACCTGACTTTAAACTATACTACAAGGCTACAGTAACCAAAACAGCACGGTACTGGTACAAAAACAGACACACAGACTAATGCAACAGTATAGAGATCTCAGAAATAAGACTGCACATCTACAACCATCTGGTCTTTGACAAACCTGGAAAAAAGAATCAATGGGGAAAGGATTCCCTAATTAATAAATGGCATAGGGAAAACTGGCTAACCATATACAGAACATCGAAACTGGACCCCTTCCTTACACATTATACAAAAATTAACTCAAGATGGATTGAAGATTTAAATGGGCTGGATGCGGTGGCTCACACCTGTAATCTCAGCACTTTGGGAGGCAGAGGTGGGTGGATCACCAGAGGTCAGGAGTTTGAGACCAGCCTGGCTAACATGGCAAAACCTGGTCTCTACTAAAAATACAAAAATTAGCTGGGTTTGGTAGCACACGCCTGTAGTCCCAGTTTCTTGGGAGGCTGAGGCAGGGGAATTACTCGAACCCAGGAGATGGAGGTTGCAATGAGCCAGGATCATACCGCTGCAGTCCAGTATGAGCAACAGAGGGAGACTCTATCTCAAAAAAAAAAAAAAAAAAAAAAAGACAAAGTATATTTAAAATATAAAAATATAAACTTAAAAAAAAGTAAAAAAAAAAAAAAAAAAAAAAAGTAAAACCCAAAACTATAAAAACCCTAGAAGAAAATCTAAGGAATACCATTCAGTACATAGGCATAGGTAAAGATTTCATGACAAAAACATAAAAAGAAATGGCAACAATAGCAAACATTGACAAATGGGATCTAATTAAACTAAAGAGCTTCTGCACAGCAAAAGAAACTATCATCAGAGGGAACAACCTGCAGAATAGGAGAAAACTTTTGCAATCTATCCATCTGACAAAGGTCTGATATCCAGAATCTACAAGGAACCTAGACAAATTTACAAAACAAACACACAAACAAACAAACAAAAAAACATTCAAAAGTGGGCAAATGACATGAACATACATTTGTCAAAAGAAGACATTTATGCGGCCAACAAACATATGAAAAAAAGTTCAACATCACTGATCATTAGAGAACTGTTAATCAAAACCACAATTATATACTATCTCACAGCAGTCAAATTGGTGATTATTAAAGAGTCAAGAAACAGCAGATGCTGACCAGTCTGTGGAGAAAGAAGAATGCTTTTACACTGTTGGTGGGAATGTAAATTAGTTCAGCCAATGTGGAAGACAGTGTGGCAATTCCTCAAAGACCTAGAACCAGAAATATCATATGACCCAGCAATCCTACTACTGGGTATATGCCTAAAGAACGATAAATCATTCTATTATAAAGATACGTGTACACTTGTGTTCATTGCAGCACTATTCACAACAGCAAAGACATGGAACCATCCCAAATGCCCATCAATGATAGACCGGATAAAGAAAATGTGGCACGTTACACTATGGAATACTATGTAGCCATAAAAAGGAAGGAGACCGTGTCCTTTGCAGGGACATGGATGAAGCTGGAAGCCATTATCCTCAGCAAACTAATGCAGGAACAGAAAACCAAGCACTGTGCATTCTCACTTATAAGTGGGAGCTGAACAATGAGAACACATGGACACAGGAAGGGGAACTCACCACACTGGTGCCTGTCAGGGGACCGGGGGAGAGAGAGCATCAGGATAAATGCTAATATATGTGGGGCTGAATACCTAGGTGATGGGCTGATATGTGCAGCAAACCACCCTGGCACACGTTTACCTATGCAACAAACCTGCACGTACTGCACATGTATCCTGGAACTTAAAATAAATTTAAATTAAAAAAAAAATGAGAAACGGTTTTATTTCTGATAAATATAGAATGACACAATTTATGATAAATAGCAAAATATCACCAAGTCACTTATTAAGTGCAGTCTTTCTTATGACTTTATTTATTTATTTATTTATTTATTTATTTATTTATTTTGAGACGGAGTCTCGCTCTGTCGCCCAGGCTGGAGTGCAGTGGCGCGATTTCGGCTCACTGCAAGCTCCGCCTCCCGGGTTCACGCCATTCTCCTGCCTCAGCCTCCCGAGTAGCTGGGACTACAGGCGCCCACAACCGCGCCCGGCTAATTTTCTGTATTTTTAGTAGAGATGGGGTTTCACCGTGGTCTCGATCTCCTGACCTTGTGATCCGCCCGCCTCGGCCTCCCAAAGTGCTGGGATTACAGGCGTCAGCCACCGCGCCCGGCCTCTTATGACTTTAATATTACATTTTTTTACATTAGTGAATTTATGTGACTCCTTGTTAAAGGAAATTTGCATTTCATAGAATTTTTGATAAACTAAGATACTAGAACTTACCTAATCTCTTTTTAATACTGACCTTGAATAGTCCTAATTTCTACTATATGATTTGTGCTCTGTATTAATCTGGGGATTTAATTCAAGAGACAAAGAGATAAGAAATAGTGGTCTTAAAAATGCATCAGCTTCTGCTAAATATATATATATATATATGACTTTCCATTTCTATAAGCGGATCTACACCTTACTCCTGAAAACCATTTGTGCCTTTTTGACTTTCCTCATCAAAATCCTGCCAACAAAATTTGCTCTTATCTTTTCAGAACCATGTTAAATTTTATCTCCTATGAAAATAATTTGGGAGTGTTTGGGAGACAAGTGAATTCTCCAGTCTGCTTGAAGTACAGGGTTGGTTTGTATATGAGATAGTCCAAGTTACCATAAATTCTTAATCTGGGAGACAGTCACTTAATCATTGAAGGTCCTTGAATAGAGAAACAACTAGCAATAATATTTCAAAAAATAAACTGATGTTAGTTTGTAAAATAGATTTAAATTAAGAGGTGAGAAGGTAGCAGGTCAGTAAAGCAAGTCAGTAAAGTATTTATTAAAAAACTTATTTATTTATTTATTTATCTTTAATTTGATGAGAATGGTCACAAGAATGGAAATATGAAAGAGAAATTCAAGAAATGAAATCTGGGCCGGGCGCGGTGGCTCACGCCTGTAATCCCAGCACTTTGGGAGGTTGAGGAAGATGGATCACCTGAGGTCAGGAGTTTGAGACAAACCTGGCCAACATGGTGAAACCCCATCTCTACTAAAAATATAAAAGTTAGACAGCTATGGTTGTGCGTGTCTGTGATCCCAGCTACTTGGGAGGCTGAGGCAGGAGAATTGCTTGAACCCAGGAGGCAGAGGTTGCAGTGAGCTGAGATCACGCCGTTGCACTCCAGCCTTGACAACAGAGTGTGAGGCCATCTCAAAAAAAAAAAAAAAAGGAAAGAAATGACGTGTTTGGATGGGTCATGATAGTTGGGAAAACGCTGGATTTCATAGCTATGTCACACTTTTTTTATCATCACCAGGATCTAGCATGGTGCTTCATACATAGTAAATGCTTAATTAGTATTTATTGAGTATACAGATGTTTTAATTCTTAAATTATACTATTTTATTGCCTTTGTATTCTGTCTCCAGCAATATATTTCTGCTGTTGTCTCTGCATTGTTTTTTGTTGATTTGTTTGTTTGAGTGAAAATTCCCCACCATTAATTTGAGTTAGAGTTTTTTCCCTGCCACCTCTCTAAGCTATCTGGCTTTTAAACTTTCAAGAAACTTCTAAAAATGATCTATCACATGATTTTTTGTCTTGTTTTATTAGAAAAGATGTGAGTCCTTCCTCCATAATTACCACCATCCCCTGCCTTCTGAATGATCTTTTTCCTCATAACCACAATATTTCTTTTCTTTTTCTTTCTTTCTTTTTTTATTTATTTTTTTTTTTTAAGACAGGGTCTCACATTGTTGCCCAGGGTGGAATACTGTGGTATGATCACAACTTACTGCAGCCTTAAATTCCTGGGCTCAAGTGATCCTCCAACTTCAGCCTCCCAAGTATCTAGGACTACAGACGTGTGCCACCACACCCAGCTAAAAAAAAAAAGTTTGTAGAGACAGGATCTTGCTGTATTGCCCAGGCTAGTCTCAAACTCCTGGCTTCAAGGAATCCTTCTGCCTTGGCCTCCCAAAGTGCTGGGATTACAGGTGTGAGCCACTCTACCCAGCCCAAAATGTATGCCAATTTCTACATATACAAGTATTTGTTTACACTGGTTTCCCTCTTAGATTCCAAATTTATGGAAGGAATTAGCTCACACTAATGTGAAGAAGTTCTAATTACAAGACAGGAAAAATGTATTCTAACTTAAGACTATGTATCTGCATGGTTTTAAGACTGGAAAACATTTCATAAGAATTTCAATGATATTTACAATGACATATTCTGATAAAAGAATTAAATGAATGAATAAGTTATGTGTCTTATTGGGTGAACTGATCCCTGATTTGACTACTCTACTTAGGCAATTTCTATTTTGCGTTTTTTTTTTTGTTTTTTTTTTTGTTTTTTTTTTTTGAGACGGAGTCTCGCTTTGTCGCCCAGGCTGGAGTGCAGTGGCCGGATCTCAGCTCACTGCAAGCTCCGCCTCCCGGGTTCCCGCCATTCTCCTGCCTCAGCCTCCCGAGTAGCTAGGACTACAGGCGCCCACCACCTCGCCCGGCTAGTTTTTTGTATTTTTCAGTAGAGACGGGGTTTCACCGTGTTAGTCAGGATGGTCTCGATCTCCTGACCTCGTGATCCGCCCGTCTCGGCCTCCCAAAGTGCTGGGATTACAGGCTTGAGCCACCGCGCCCGGCTTAACTTTGCGTTTTTAGAATATGTTCAGTTTAAAGACTTAATAGTGATTTATTTACAAAGAGCTTTGCATTAAGCAAATTTATTAGGCAGAACAAAAGTTAAATGTTTTCTGCCTACCTCTAAATGCTCTCCTGTTTTTATAGCCAAACAAAATCTCAAACTCTACTTCATTTCAAGAGCTAGATGTTTCTCAAGCTACCTCTCTTGCGTAGATTCCCATGGGCAAGCATCTTATTCAAGATTCTGAATTGTACACTGTAGCTCGCACTCACAATCCCAACACTTCAGGAGGCCAAGGCAGAAAGATCTATTGAGGTCAGAAGTTTGAAACCAACCTAGGAAACATAGTGAGACCTTATCTCTAAGAAAATATTTAAAAATTTGACAAGCCTGGTGGCCATGTGCCTGAAGCCCCAGCTACTCAGGAGGCTAAGATGGGAGGATTGTTTGAGCCCAGGTGTTTGAGACTGCAAATCAACTATGTTTGAGCCAGTGAACTCCAGCCTAGGTGACAGAGTGAGACTCTGTCTCAATTAAAAAAAAGAGAGAGAGAGAGAGGGATTCTAAATTGTTTTTCATGACAAATATATTTATCTTTAAAAATTATTTTGAAATTTTAGATTTACAAAAAAGTTATAAAAAATTAGAAGAGGCTTCTTGTGTCTTCAGTTAGCTCCCACAAATGTTAACATCTCATATAACCAGAGTACGATGATACAATGATTAAAACCAGGAAATTAAGATGTAGTATTATTAACTAAGAGTCAGAGCTTAATCAAACCTTGCCAATTGTCCCGCTAATGCCCTCTTCTGTGGTCCACTATCAAAGCCAGGATCTTGCATTTCATCAAGTTGTCATAGCTTCTTAGTTTTCTCTAATCTTGGACAGTTCTTCAGTCTTTCTCTGTTTCCTGCCCTCGACTTTTGATGAGTGCTGCCAGTTGTTTTCCAGAGTGTCCTTCAATTTGGGTTTGTTAGATACTTTTTTATGATTAAATTGAGACTATGCATTTTTGGAAAACTAAAACTGAGACTGAATTTTTGCCAAAAATAGCACAGAATGTTGCAGTGTCCTTCTCAGTGTGCCGTATTTGGAGAACCTGAATTTGATATGTCTCATTACTGGTGATGCTAGCTTTGATCACCTGGTTAAGGTGCTGTCTGCCAGAGTGTTAATAAATCATTAAAGCCTGAGGACTAGCAAGGTATATCCAGCTTTTCCCTGTAAAATATGCAGAATTTTGGGCTATGTTATTCAAGCCAACTGTGAGATCTGGTGCTCCTTTGCATGTGATCACCATTGCCAGGTTGAGGAGTCCCATGACTCTTCATAATACTTGTTTCTTACCCACGTGTAACTAAGTCAACAATGATTTTTCTTATCAGGATAATTTAGGCAATCTGTGTCCTTATCTGAGATTGTCGTATTAGGTGAAATCATTCCGATTTCTTATATAGCTGCAGATACTCCATCTTGCTGATGGATGTAGGCGTGGGATGGATCACATAAATAAATCCTTGCTATACTTGTTTCAGAAGCTGGAGTCTTATGGTATTCATCATTGAATCAGTGCTCCTGACGTAGCTTGAGGAGTATATTAGGTCATTATTAATAATTAGTAAGTGAATAAAAGCACATAATTTTTGATAAGGATACCAAGAATTAAAGCAAGATCCCTTTCTTCAGGATGCGTACTTTTTAAAATGGAAATTTCAATAAAAGACAATTCTCATGTATTATAATAGTTCAGAAATTAGAAATACATTCGTGGATGTTGAAAGGAGAGAATTAACCTTGGCTGGAATGAATGTGGGAAGCATGACAAAAGAAATCAAGGTGCAGCAGAGAAGCCTAAACCAGCAGAAGTAAAAGTGACTTTGAGAGGAGAATGTGTATTGCATTTGTGAATGCCTAGGTAATAAAGTTAGAGCTTAGTCTGAGATAATTTCTGAGTCAAAAACTAGTATTTCCTTTAGTTCCAGTCCAAAATAACTAGTAAATGGTTTTAATGAGAGCCTAGTCAGGTAAAGAATGACTTAAGTATAGCAGATAGGCAGGAAGAAGACAAATGAGTGGAACTAAGATCAGAAAATAAACAAAAGTTAAGGTTCTGGTTTTAGACTAAAATTATTACAAATTTTATTGTTCGCATGGTCCCTTCTATTTAAATATGCAATGCAAATAATTCAAAATAAATACCTATTCTTTTGTATTAAGGATTTAATTCCATTACTAGGGAGAAAAAGAAGTGCCACTGCCAAAAAGTCATAAAGCCTTTCTGGTGTAGAATAAAAGTGACTATGGTAATAATAAGGAAAATCTGTCTTCTGCGTCTTTGGTCCACAATTTAGAAGCTTCAGAATAAGCCAAAGGCCGGGATGGCTGCTTGGAGAGGATGGTTACAATAAAGCATTGCAGACACCTCACACCTTTTAAAGATTCAGGATAGACTCTAAAAATGTCAGAATGTGAGTGAATCATTTCTGTTAAGTGTCATAGAAACTTTCCCCAAATCAGACTAGGGAAGCATCATTAGAACAACTCTAAAATGATTGAAATGAGACCTTGATTTGTGAATTAAAATTTATTTTTCTAAATAAGAATTAGTCATTCGAGCTTAGCTTTTTGTTGTATAGAAAAAAAAATCACTAAGAATAGAGTTAAGTACAAGCCTGCACCCATCTGTTTGACATTGAGAAGACACTTGGTTTCTCTGTGCCTCAGCTTTGCTATTTGTAAGTGGAAAAGTTTACTCACTTTTCTCCAAGAGTATTTGAGCAGTAACTCTATGTCTATATCATTTTTTTTTAAGCTGGACATTTTTTAGACCATAATTTTAGTAAAGAAAATTGTCGACTCTTGAATCCTGATGAAAACCATTTTCACAATTAACCTTTGAAATAAGTAAGTTGAAGGACATGACTAGGCAACTACAACTTCTACCGACCAGCTAATAATTTTAAGATTTACTAGGAACATACACACTTAGGTTATGCTCTTCAAAATAAGATTTTTCTTAAAGTTCCTGATGATGTGATTCTTTTTCTTCCTATCCCTGCTGCCTATAGCTTTAATACAAATTGATTACTGAGTTACTTGCCATAGACTTTTTAATAAAGTTCGCCTACTGCTGGAGGGAGCCTAGTTTCAGAAGGGAAGACATAAGCATTTGATGTTCTTAGGATTATTGGTTGTGGAATTACTTTGCATTGTTTTATTTTTAACTCTAGATCACTTTGCTGTCTTTATGGAATTTTTTCTAATCTGATTGGCAAAAGGTCTATTACTTACTTGTTTTTCTACTCAGCCAGGTAACCTGGACCAAGAGCCTTTTAAGTGGTTCCTAGGACTTTGAGTTTGATCTCAAAACAAGTTTGTCTCACTGGGCAGCTCAAACTATTGAACTCAACTGTTCCTGGAGGGGATACTTCTAAATGACACATTTGCCGGGAAAATAATAAGTAGATTTTAAAAGAAAATACATTGTAAAGATACCACTAAGTGGACCACTTATTGCATACATTTTTAAAAATAATGTTCATTGGGTTGAACATTATTTCAAACTATTCAACTACTTACATGACTTTGACCTGAAAAAAAAAAAATATATATATATATATATACATACACACACACACACACACACACACACACACATAGATTTTTCTTATCTTTTTTTCAGATAATTTTAAGGTCTTCATTAATCAGTGCTTTTAATATATCACCTTCTTAAAAGACAGTTTAAAAATACAAAACAGGCCGGGCGCGGTGGCTCAAGCCTGTAATCCCAGCACTTTGGGAGGCCGAGACGGGCGGATCACGAGGTCAGGAGATCGAGACCATCCTGGCTAACACGGTGAAACCCCGTCTCTACTAAAAAATACAAAAAACTAGCCGGGCGAGGTGGTGGGCGCCTGTGGTCCCAGCTACTCCGGAGGCTGAGGCAGGAGAATGGCGTAAACCCGGGAGGCGGAGCTTGCAGTGAGCTGAGATCCGGCCACTGCACTCCAGCCTGGGCGACAGAGCCAGACTCAGTCTCAAAAAAAAAAAAAAAAAAAAAAAAAAAAATACAAAACAGTTGATGACATGGTTGAATACCATATATTTGTCAAATATTTGTCAAATACTCATATATTTGTCATTTCTTCATGGTTAGGGCATTCAAATGCTCTCTTCTAGCCATTTTGAAATTTACAATACAATAATATTAACCATAGTCACCCTACTGTGCAACAAAACACCACCATTTGTCTGGCATCTCACACAAACTGTTTTGCCCTGATATTTATTTACCTTTAATGCACAGATCCTATCTGCTGAAGAGAAAAGGCTGTTTTTGAATTTATATTCATGGCTCCTTTCACAGAGTTAGCACTTATCAGCAAACCAAGAGATAGGAAGGCTTAGAAATGTTTTCTATTTTAGTTAATGCCCTTATAATGTCAGAAAAAAGAGAGAATAACTGATTCAGATCAGCACAATCTCTATCAATCATTGATCATCGATTATGTAGAGTCATAGTTTTATACTACACCAATGAACGTCATTAACATCTCATTCTATGTGAATGGTGTCTATTTGATTTTCCAGTGTGCAGTCTTTGCTGCTATTGGTGGTGTTTCTGAATAAATGTCTAAGATATTGACAAGATAGGTGAGCCATGGATCTATTTACATTTTAAATAATTATTTCACTTATTAAAGTGGTGTACACTAGTTTTTAGAAGAATGAATACTTTATTTTCATGTAGCATACTCTTATTATAAACATCACACGTTTTTATTAGAGAAAAGTTTTGGGCCAATAGGTAGAGGCAAATACATTTTTTAATGAAGTGCATAATTACTATTGAAATTATATTTGAGAGAAATGATTCTTGACCTCGTAGGAATCACAATAACTTTTAGTTATTTCATTTTCTCAATTGCTTTATTTTGATTAAATTTTCTTGTTGAGTAAACACACACAATTGTTTTCTTAAATGGTATCTTAGCTGGGTTAGAGCCTAATCTCATATGGGCTGGCTCATTGAAGAGGAATACTCTTCTGCTTTCAGACTTCCCACGTCTACTGTGGATTCTAGCTGGTTCACCCTCCTTTGATCCCCTTAAAAATTTGGAAAACATTAATTGTTAACACCTAATGAGTCCTCATGGATACTGAAGGTATGACAGTGTCTGATTTGCAAGAGTTCAAGTATCTTTTGGATTAACTTGAACCACATTTATGATTGGTGTTTGGTGGAATAGTGTGTGCACAGTGACCCTAGGCAGTATCACTTTCATAAAATTCCAATGAAAGAAAATAGTGTGCTCACAAGTTTGAGTCTCCCTGTCTTGCTCAGTTTTCATTCGACTTAATAAGTAGTCAACAACCTATTTTTTTAAATTTAATAATTTAATTTTATTTAATACAAAATTTAATAGTTAAAAAATGCTTTAGTCTAGAGTTTTGACAGAATATACAACTTGCTATATATGACAAACTTCCCATTGTTCTTTTTGGAAATTTATTTATTGTGTTTTGTTTTTGTTGACATGTTATAATTGTACACACTTATAGTGATGTTTTAATACATGTATATGTTGTATAAAAATTGAATCAGTATGTTTATCACTTTCATCATCTCATATATTTATCACTTCTTTGTAGGTAGAACATTCAAATCCTCTCTCCTAGCTATTTTGAAATTTACAATATAATAATATTAGCCATAGTCACCCTACTGTGCAACAAAACACCAGAACTGATTCTTCTTACCTAATTGTAACTTTTTATCTGTTGACCTATGTTGCTGTCTTGAATATCATCCTTAACTGTTTCCAAAAAGCTTTCGTTATTTGGGAATTATCTAAATTCTTCTGGACATTTTTTGTTTCAACCTGATTGAGAATATGGGACCTGTGTCTAAACCATTTCTGTGACATGCCATGTTTCTTGCCTTCTTTCATTTGTAAAGAACATACCCATTCTCTTTCTCAAATATGTATGATTAAAAATCTGTCTAATTCTCCAGTCTCTTTAGCTAGTTATAACACATTTGCCAATTCTGTTGTCTGCCCCTCCCACCAGAAGTCTTAATTTATGATATATAGTCCATATTTTCTTTTTCTTTTCCTAGCATCTTTGTCTTTGCACCCTTACATGCATATGTAACATTGAGGGCTGTGTCTTACTTCTCAATATTAGTAATTATAGTAATTAATTTTTAAATCTAGAAGTGGTTACATATTATAGGTAGAAACTCATTACTTGATTCCATTAATTTCTCCTAAGATAATGTTCACTTTTTCTGAATTTTGCATATGCCTATATGAAATTTTAGGAATTAAGAACCTGTAGTGTTCAGTTTCATGAAATAATTCCTTATGATTCTACAAAGAACTTACAATAATTCAGAAAGAAAATAAAGTGTATTTACTTGTTATTGTTTTAGTGATTGTTAAGATTCTGTTTCATCAGTTTAGAAATGTTGCCCTGATCTAAAACTCTTTTTGCATACAATGTGGTCTCAGTGCTTTTGCTTTTTATGAACTTTAAGCCAAAGAATTCCTCCATATAGATAGAAATTGTCCAGAAAATTTCAAATTAACAACAGCATCTGGAAAAGGTTGTAGGAAGAATAAAGGTTCCCCTTACTCATAAATGCTTTACTTTTAATATTCATCTGACTACCTGGATTTTACTGTAAACTTTCACTGAAGGAAGTGTTAGATCCCTATTACATTCATTAATAGAAACATAATTGCCTGAATGTTTCATGTTGGCTACAAGATGACATTTGAAGAATTATAGGCTTTCAAAATGTAACCTTTTATTCATATACTTATGTTATGAGTTAGAAGCTAATCTACTCCGAAGTTAATTATATTATTGTTCATGTAGCAAGGATCCAGAGCAACCAATAATTGAGCGTACCTGTACATGCTGATTGGTTTCCCTTTTCAGAAATGTTCAGTCTATGTAAGGGAAAATGTTAGCCTTTGCAGAATTGACGTGAGGCTGAAGTGGGCACATATAGGCAAGGGACAGTTGTCAAGAAAGAACAGGAGGGGAGAGAGCCCTATATATAAATAGCATGTTCAATAAGATCTAAAAATATTCCCTTATTATAACATCACAGGCAGTTTAAGCAAGAGATATGGGAGCCCATGTATATTTTTTACAAACATTTATTGGAGTGTAAAGTGTGTTGACATTGCTAAATTCGTGTCTGATAGAGCCAACTTTGTGAATGAATTTAGAGTGAGTAATAGAGGCTTGATGCACAGCTTAAATGTGGAGATGGCTGAAAACCACTTTAAATTTCAGTCATTCATACATTCAGTGATCTGATGGATGTCAAGGTTAATTTGCAGTAAATCCATTAGTAGACATGGTACTGATGTGGTAGTGTTTGCCATGTAGAAACATGCATAAATAATAAAGGTGACACATTCCTCTAAGTTCCTCTCTATATTGGAACTGTGATTAAGATGTAACTACCAATGCATATTTAACTCACTTATATAGTAAAATAAAACATGTTTCTTTAAAGATAAAATTTTTAAAAAGCTAGCTAGCAGGTTTTTTCTTTTTTTTTTTTTTTTTTTTTTTTTTGTAAGTTTGGTCTTTATGTAATGGTCAGGTGATTTTTTTTTTTGCATTATGCTATAAATCTTACTACGCTGGATGTTTTATGGTGATGAACTAATATTCTTTTTCTCATGAAAGCTCCCATGTGATACAATTTAATATCCCTTCCATTGTCAACTATTACCAAACATAAATAATAATATAATGAGTTTACATAAAAGTTCTAATCCATGCTACGAAATATTGAAAAGATTAATAAAAATTAGAAGGTAGAAATGTCATTTTTGAAAGTCATTTGATTTGGACACAACTTTGAAATATGTCCAACTTTTTTAAAGGCTTTCATATTAAAATAAAACAATGTTACAGTGTTCATTATTTTATATTTTTACAACACACACACACAACTGCCCTCATACATGACACCTATTCTCTCTAAAATTTATTAGGCTTTTATCATATACCAGGAAATGGACTAAATGTTACTTTGTAATATCTCATTTAATTCTGATAGAGCTCTATAAGATAGTATTGCTATCACCATCTTTTTTCAAATAGGAATCCCATTAAAGAATAAATGGCTACCAAGTTCACGTAGCTAGCAAATGACACAGTTGGAATTTGAACCCAGATCTCTCTGAGTCTAGAGTTTACATTCTAATCTCTAAGCTATTCTGCTTCAGTAAGTACAACATGTCCTTGGTTCAGAAAGATGTGTGTTAAAGGAGGTAGATTTTGAAACTTTAAACAATCTAACTTACTATATTTGATTGTGAGAGTAATTTTCTAGCTCAATGAAAAGAGGGCTTTAAGAACATAGGAGATTTTGTAAAGTTTGATGCAAAGTTAATTTAAAAAAATAAAAAGCCAGAGTGCTTATAAAAGTATATAGAAGAGAGCTGAGGAAGGACTGGATATCTAATTTTCTTGCTTATAAAATTGTACTGATTAGTACAATACAATGCACTACCATGTATACAGAAGAAAAATTAAGAAAGACTGCTTTCTGGATATATCTGGTGGGAAAAAAAGGAAACTAGATATAATGACAATGTTTGACACACAGTAGTTGCAATTTTTTTTTTTTTTGCTTTGTTTTGGTGAAACCTAAAAAACTGTAAAGTCATTCTAAACAGGACAGGTTAGCTAATCTCTTTGTAGTCATCAAGTTTTACATTCACTGAAAAAGGTTAAAATCTGAGATGGAATCAAATCTTGAGTAATGGTATTTATATTGTGACATTTATCTTACTGAGAATATAAACCTTCAAATTACTACCCACAAGTTCTGTAACTGAGCTGGAAACTTTTGTAGTTTCATAGGTTTGGGAAGTGCACCCCAACTAAATGTTAATCTACATATATTAAATGTTCTGTCATTTTACATTTACATGTTATTTTTCTCTTTTTAAAAGTATCGTGAGGTGAAAGGAAAGTATATGATAATGAAGAGCAAATGTCACTTTATGGATATAAGACATTAGAATATGAAAACAGTTGGCCTTGATAAATTCAGACTGACATCCAATTAACTTTTTCTTGACTGCCTGGTTATGATAACAGAAATATTTCTGTCATAAATATATATATATATATATATATATATATATATATACTGGAATAGGAGTGAGGATATGGGTTTTATACCAACTCTGCCAATTAATCAAGTTTGCAACTTGAGATCGCATGTTAATCCTTATGACTAAATTTCCTCAGATATAGCATGGAAGTAATGTCTGCCCTATGTTCCATACGTAAGGAGATAAGAATTTTTTTAAATTGTGAATGTTATTTTTAAAGTTAAAAATTACTATGCAATGTTGTTTTATAATGCTTACCTCACACTTATAATTCTGAAACCATCAGAATTCTTAGATTTGTGTTGTTTTATATTGTTAAATAGGATCTCTAGTTTTGAATATTTTTCTTATTTCACATAATATATATAGTCATTAGAGAACAAAGTTAATTTAAAAACAGAAAATAAATTAATTATTAAGTATCAGCACTCAGAGGTAACCACTACATCCTCCTTTTAAAGCCGTCCCCACTTTTATATGTTCTTGTCCTATTTTTATCAACAATAGGCTTCACTAGAAAAGTTAATACTTAATCATTTGCAAAAGTTACCAGGCAGAAAAATATTTCTCAAATAGTACTTGCCTATAAAGATGGTGATGAACAAGCTTCTGATGCTGTAGAACATAAGTGACTCAGGAAAGCCCAAGCATTTCTGATATATACTCTGTATATTCTGAATTTTCTTTGTGCACTGACTGGTGCCTTTGAAATATGGTTTACCTTTTCTCACTTGAAAGAGATAAACTATTTTCATGCATTGGTATCCACAAAAATTAATAGAGAAGGACACAGCCTCTATACCTTTGCATTTTAACAGTATTCTTGTTTATCACTTTTGCATTCAATTTTCTCCTAACATGTTTTGTGGAAGAGGTCTATATACCAAGGCCTATTTAAGCATCAGCTACACTATGCATATTGCAGAGGTCTTTGGAGTTTCTCAAAGGCCTATGGAAATGTCTGTAACTGAAAACAAAGAAGAGTTGCCTCCAAAAATGGCCACAAAATCAATATTGTCAGCTGTTTAATTAAATGTACACAAATGTGATAGTAGGTCATCTCCATTTAACTGATAAACTTGGTAATCATAGCAATTCAATGTATAAGTATCTTGAAAACATACTGCTGTACACACAACTTTTGCACATAAATGTTACTCTTGGTACCAGATATTTTTCTATAAATACAAGATGTTTAATATTCTCTCTTATTATATATGATCATGTATATATGATCAAGTCATATATGATCTGCTGTCTGCAAGTTGGAGAACCAGAAAAACTATGGGTGTAGATCATAGGACTGAGAACTGGAGAAACAATGATGTAGATTTCAGTCCAGGTTTGAAGGCATGAGAACAAGAAGCTGCAAAGGCAGGGAAAGAACAATGTCCCATTTTAAGCAGTCAGGAGAAGAAAGAGATAAAATCCATTCTTTTTTCACCTTTTGGTTCTATCCAGGCCCTCAAAAGAATAGAAACAAAATGGATGGCCATTGAATGATGCATTGAGGTAAGACTTTAGTGCATCAAATGCTCTATTAGTCCGTTTTCACACTGCTATAAAGAACTTCCCTGAGACTGGGTAATTGATAAAGAAAAGAGGTTTAATTGACTCATAGTTCTGCAAGGCTGAGGAGGCCTCAGGAAACTTACAATCATGGTAGAAGGGGAAGCAGGCGCCTTTGTCACAAGGCAGCAGGAGAGACAGAAGTGTGTGTAGGAGGAAATGTCAAGGAATTATGAAACCATCAGATCTTGTTAGAACTCACTATCATGAGAACAGCATGGGCAAAGCCGCTCCATGATCCCATCACCTTCCACCAGGCCCCGCCCTCAACACATGAGGATCTGAAATTATCTCAATTTCAGACGTGATTTGAATGGGGACACAGAGCCAAACTATATCAAATGCTGAATAAATTGTTTGAAAACAACTCTTTTCAATTAAGCTGGATAATTTACTGACAGGACCACCATAAGGTAAAACTTGAACACTCACAGAATGAGTCCATGACATGATTCTCAGTGCTATAAGGCTTGTATTCACCTTGGGGTGGCAGAGGATGAGGGTCTTTTTATGATTCTGAATAGTTTGACAGCTACTAGATGTTGCTTGTTAAGTAAAACTTGACTTTTAGGGATGAGATCTATTAGCTGTATTTTCTTGACATGGCTACTGGGGCTTGTGGCTGTTCATCCATTAGTTATCTGTCACATGTAAGTAGATCCTTTTTCCATAAAAGTTATATTCCTAGCACATTTGTTGCGACTTTCTCCACGGTGCTGTATGACCCTGTCACATCTGCATGCAGCTCCTGTTTCAATACCAAGTTGATATATGTTGCTGTTGCTTTTTGGAAGCATCCAGTCAATGTTTTCTATGAAACTATTTCTTAAAAACTGGCAGGAAGAAATAAAGCCTCATTCCATTCCATTCTTGTGCAACTCCATGGGAAACACAGTAACCTACTATTTGTTCTGAGACACCTGCTGGTAAACTTAATCAGTGTATTAAAAACTGAGCTACCTCTCTATTTCTTTTAAAACAACTCAGTCCACTTTCCTGAGCACATTTGATTGAAATCTGTAATTTTCTTTGACATAGTTTTGTGTGTAGAGTTGATACTGTACTATCAATATAACATGCCTTGCTAATGTGCAGACTTGATGTATTTGGACTAATTGGTTTTGGTTTTTGTTTTCCAGCTGGGACAACGTATATCTTTAGCAAAGGTGGTGGACAAATCACGTATAAGTGGCCTCCTAATGACCGACCCAGTACACGAGCAGACAGACTGGCCATAGGGTTTAGCACTGTTCAGAAAGAAGCAGTATTGGTGCGAGTGGACAGTTCTTCAGGCTTGGGTGACTACCTAGAACTGCATATAGTAAGTACTTTTTGGATAAGATTCAGCTTTTACTTTTTACTGTTAACTTTTTTTAAAGAATTTATAATTTTGCCTCTTGGACGCTTCTTTCCCCCAGAAACCAGTACTTTGTTATAGGAAATATGAATACAATCTAGAGGAAATAAGACCACATACCTATTGCTGTTGTTAATCACGTTCTTTGCAATGTAAACTTTTTTTTGGAGTGTTAATTCCTGTTAATTCTGTGTTCAAAATAATTTTTAAAAAATTTTTGGAGTGATTTTAGTGTCTTTAGGCAGACTTGCCAAATGAATAAAATAAGTTATTGCCCAGGAGGAGATACCATACCATCTGGCTGGAAGCAGGAGGTTGTAATACTGGTGACATGCAAAGATCTGGATTCTGTCTTTATTTCTTTGCTCACTAGAGAAAGTACTTATCTGAAGCTACATGAAATAAAAGGAAGGAAAGGATACTTTAAGTTATTTGGGGATGTGAAAGAAGATGGCAAAAAGATTGTTTCTGTGCCATTTTGTACTTATTTTGATACATAAGTGTCAGGAACATATATTTTGATTCATAATTACCAACTTACATCCTGGGCCCATTCTCTTTTCTCTAAGTTGTAAGCTTCCCACAGTAATTTACTCAGCGTATAATAGATGGCAAAGAGTAGTCATGAATGAAAAGCTTCAGTTTCCTTTGAAAGTTGCCATAATTAACTTTAGGGTTCAGGGACCTCTCTTCTTTCTCTGCATTTTAAAAATTATTAATGAGTATGGTTGAAACTCTTTAAATCTTCATTTTCTCACATTATTTGTAAAGAAGCACAGTGTCTTTTATTGTTAAGAGGTATTAATATTTTATTGATATATCCAAAAAATCATAGTGGTCACACATTCAAAAACTTTTCTAAAGGATTCTTATTATCATAGTTCTTGGTCTAAAATGTATCTTTTAGAAGATTTCAGAAGAAGCATGTAAGTCTCCCCATCCTCTTTTTTATCCTTGAGATTCAGTTTATTTCCCATGCATTAAGCAACCATGGAAGTTTGTTCTATTTTGTTTTGTCTATCCCTATAATTTCTCCTTCTATCAGTACTCATGCTCCAAAGGACATTTGACTAGGTCATCATGTTCTTTCCTGTTAGAATGTGGCCATTGGGTACGAGTTCTAAAATAATTAAGAAAAACATGAAACACCAAAGTACATTAGCACAAACTTTTACAAGTTTTTCATTCTCTGTTTTTATTAAACTGTTTTCTTAATCTTAATTTTGTCTTAGAATTCTGGAATTTCCAATAAGCTGTGTAGGAGTTTACACTGACCACAAGGGCTGAATTCATTGGTAATCTTGAAAAACACAACAAAACCCCTCAGCATAGCCATTATTGGACCATAGTAAAATTTCAATTTAAAATGTAGTTGTCAAAAGGGGAACCCTGGAAAGGTAATTTCAGGTGCCTTTTAGCAAATTTGTAACAATCAAAATTAAGAGCATCTGGATTTTTATGGCATCATAAATAAATGATCAGTTAAGATACATTTCACTAGTACAGTAAGGAATCTTACTGCTTAGAGCAATCTCAACTTTCAAAATGTATGTGCTCAGTTCTGATGTAAGAGCTTTGCTACTTCAAAAAATAAATAAATAAAAATGAAAACAAGAGTCTTTTCCTTCTAAAAGAAATTACTTATTGATCCATAACCAATTACACTTTTACTCTGAGAAAAGGTTCTACAATGATCACTCTCAAGTCACAAGGGGCTATGTTATTGAATTAGTCAAACCACTGTTGTTTATTGTATGGTCAAAAAGTTTTAGACTACAAAAATAGGTATTTCTTTCTAGTGCTGGTCAAATGTGATCTCAGGGTCCTATCATAAGTAAATAATTGACTTTCTCAGCATCCATTCTTGCACAATAACCTCCATATCTCCTTTACCAGCCATGGATTTCTGATAGCTGCACTGTGAAGGCCTTCTTCTTTCTGAATCTCCTCTCTTGGTCTTGCCTGGTCATTCTCTTTGGATTCAGTGCATGTCTCTACACACCCTTTCTCTTGGACTTGGTATCTTCAAAATCTCCCTTGCTGGTAAACCATGTCCTCCTGGGCTTCCCAAATACTATTGTGTGTCAGCCCTACCCATTCCTTATCAACTAATGGGACTCAGTCTTATTTCAAATCTGGTCAAGTAAAATTTTGTTTCTCCCATTGCCTAGAAGAGGTGATTAGACATTAGAGACTCAACAAATCTTTTATGTAGAGATAAGTCACTTCTTTCCATGTTGTTGTTGTTCTTGTTGAGATGAAGTTTCGCTCTTGTTGCCCAAGCTGGAGTGCAATGGCACAATCTCAGCTCACTGCAACCTCCGCCTCCCGGGTTCAAGCTATTCTCTTGCCTCAGCTTCCGGAATATCTGAGATTACAGGTGCCCACCACCATGCCCAGCTAATTTTTGTATATGTAGTAGAGACGGGGTTTCACCATGTTGACCAGGCTAGTCTTGAACTTCTGACCTCAGGTGATCCACCTGCCTCTGCCTCCCAAAGTGCTGGGATTACAGGCATGAGCCACCGTGCCTGGCCTTTTTCTATGTTTTAAACATATAATCAAAATTAACACAGGACCAGTGGTTTTCTTTTTACTACCTAAGTTTACCTGCAGCTCTTTCCCAAAATGTTGGGTGCATGGAATAATAAAAGAAAGAGGAATTAGAAATTAAAAGAAAAAAGGAAAACCAGACAGGAAGGCAAGAAGGAAGGAAGGAAAGAAGGAAGAAAGTACGAAATAAAGGGAGGGAAGAAAGGAACAAAGAAAGTGCAAAGGGACACAAGATAATGCCTGTGGGTGATAGAAACAGAACTGTTCTTAATATGTAGATTTGAGAATATTCAAAGGCTGTTTTATCAAATTATTTAGGTACCTTTGAGTCCATTTTGTTTTTCCCAAATAAATTGTTCTACTTCTTTCATGATTGAAATTTAAAAGGAAAAATAAGATTTATAAATTTTAGATTATTGCTGTGTGATTTAGGTTTGTGAATATAACTGACTTAGAAGTAAACCTAATTGGTGCTATACTATCGATGATACATTTTTATCTGTAAAAGTTAGACCTAGTCATTATCCCTTAAACTGTAAGGAAAATTTGTGTGTAAGCCTTCAAAGTCAGCGCAGTATAAACTATATACTGATCAGATTAAAAAGTCTTATTTTCATCCTTATTTGATAGAGTGAGCCAATAAATTAGAAAGTTGGTTGCATTCATTAAGATGTGCTCCATCATTGCTGAAATATATAATGCTATTTCAATTAGATAATTTTAAAAATCTGATTGGCATATAATTTTAATGAAGATTTGAATATTTGACATGGTTTATCATCCAATTTTTCAGAATAAAAATGTTGGATTTTTTAAAAGTTTGATTAACTGTACTCTTAAAAACATAACAACTTGGAATAAAATGGTTTTTTAATTAGGTGGCCCAGTTTGACAGATGAATTTTTTTGTCATATTAATATTAATGCTACCACTGTTAACCTCAAAGTCATATAATATTACTATTGAAATTTTTAAGGTTTTATGAAGGGGTGAGGGGAAGATAAGACATGAAGTGAAGAGCAATTAATTAGTATAGTACCTAGAATAATAGTGCTCAATAAATATTTTCTGAAAGATTTAATAGCTTTAATGAATTATACATTGAAAATACTGTGGCTTAGGATGAGTGTAGATCTTCAATTATTTAACAGGTCAAGTAAAGTGACAGACATTTTAATTTCTATATAACTCTGAGAAAGTCCTCCAGCTTCCTGATTACAATACAGAAAAATTATAGAACTTGATATAAGCAGCCATATTATTGAGAAGCTTCAAATCTTAAAGGATGTTTTCAGACATCTTCAACTAAGAATTGATTATGGAGATTGGTGGTTTAAAGAAAGTCTATGGTGAAATTTTAGTTGGATGAATGATTATTTTTTGTTAATAGTTGCCTTATTTATTGTAGTTCACTTTTATCATGAATTATTCTCTAGTTATTTTATATTTGTCCATTATTTACAAATAGAAATAAATTTTCTGATGGCAGAGAACATGATTTATAATAATGGTGATGATTAATAAGAAAAATAGCTGGGCATAGTGGCTCACGCCTGTAATCCCAGCACTTTGGGAGACTGAGGCTGGCGGATCACAAGGTCAAGAGGTGGAGACCATCCTGGCCAATATGACGAAACCCCATCTCTACCAAAACTACAAAAATTAGCTGGGCATGGTGGTGCACGCCTGTATTCCCAGCTACTTGGGAGGCTGGGGCAGGAGAATCGCTTCAACCCGGGAGGTGGAGGTTGCAGTAAGCCAAGATCATGCCACTGCACTCCAGCCTGGCGACAGAGCAATACTCTGTCTCAAAAAAAAAAAACAAAAAACAAAAACAAAAAAAAGAAATGAGAAAGAGAAAAGAAAAGGAAAATAATACAGGAATGTAACTTTTCATCTTTTACTTCAGTACATGCTAGAAACCTCTCCAGAAATATTTATTTAGCACCTAATATGACCCAGGCCTATGTTAGGTTCTGTGGATGCAAAAATAAATGAGCTGGCTGTTTAGTAACTACCTCAGTAAATATTTGTTGGATGAATGAATGAACAAGCCAGCTGAGTTCCAGTTAACTTAGATGATTTATAGCAAACATTTTGTTGCCAAGTGACTGGTATTTCTTGGTATTTTTCTGTCTTGCTATTTTTTCATCTCTTTTCCTTACAGTTTTAACTTTCTTATTTGTATAGTATTTGTATGGGCAGTTAACAAATAATAGATTATTAAGATAAAGAATATAAAGAAATAACTTGCAAACTGTGAAGTGTTACACAAGACATGTTTAAGTTACTGATGTGTCGAGGATTATTTAACTGATAATGGCTTAAATAATTTCTTAGAAGCAATAAGCAAAAATTGAGCTCAAGTTTTTATATTTTATGAGATATATCTAGAAATTTTACCAATGTTGTCACTTCTAGAGAAACCCCTTCATATATCAGTTTAGTGATGTCAATTGGAAATTATTTAATGCCTCTCTGACAGAAGAAAGTTACTATAAATGTGGATGCATTCTCTACCACAAATATTAACATGTGTATTGGTTCTGACCAGAGGAAATGTCATTGAGGGTGGAGGAGAGGATGAGTGAAGAGTGTTTTTTGAAATCCTTTCATCTTGGGAGCATAAAAGAGCATTGCAAATTTGATGAGTGAGTTGTTGCACATATTTGCCTTAAGTGTTGCTTCTTTGTACTTTGCTGGGCCGGAAGCCTTATTTTGAAACCAAGCTCTTAATTGATTTTGATTTGGAAATATGCCTTTTGATCATTGGTTTTAGTGTAGACTAGAAACAGTGTATTTATAGTAAATATTACATGTCTCAAAATAACACCAATATTGGTGACGTGTCAAGTCTTTCTCATCTTTCTCTGCTTCTCTCTATTATACATTATTTATCTTACTGGTCTATTAAGATTTAATTCAGAAATGTGTTTTTAAGTCAATAATTATATGTAGATGCACACTTATATCAACAAGGTAAACCTAATTATTTCCCCTCAGGCTTTTCTTGAATTGAAATTATGTTCCATCTGAAATGCTGTTTCTAACTAACAGATTCACTGATTTTATAGAAGTTTCACTTTGCCATATAGTATTCATATTCAATTCTGTAAATTGTATGGAGTATATCTATTGCTTGGTTTTGCTTTCCTAGTTCTTTTACATTCATTTATTTGTTTTTTCTATTCCTATATCATGAGATAGCTTTCCTAATTCTTATATGAATTATAGAACATGTGGCTTATTTGACTAGAATTTCCAAAGATGGATTAAATGATGCCTTTTCACCATGTGTTGTAAAATTACTGTCCAAACTTCTGAGGTATAAAAGTCATTTTTGGGGAAAATGTGAGAAATGATGGTCACGTTTCTATTGACTTAAGTGCTAAATAGTTTATTATGTGTGGTGTAGGAGAGGCAAATGAATCAATACAGATTCCTGCCTTCATCCATTTTCCTTGAAAGTTAATTCAATTTCTCAACTTCTAATTACTGATCATCATCTTTAGTGTGTCATTTAGTCTCTATGTTTTTTGGTTTCTAGAATTCTAGAGTTATTTCTTCATCTGTAATTCTATTGCTGTGAAATTTAAGAAATGAGAACAAAACAGCTATTTCTAGCCTCTTAGTTCACATACTTACCACTTAGAGGCTTGTACTGCTGCCTCACCTTCTCAGCTATCCTTCTGTCTCCATTCTGAGTACTTTTCTATCCATTTTATATACTTATGGCAGGTTAATTTGCTAATCTGGTTCTTTGATCGTATTATTCCTTTGTTAAAACACATTGATGCCTCTACAATTATATATAGGTAAAGGCAAATTCTGTACCTAAAATTTAATGTCCTCAGCATTTTAATCTCTTTCCCTTTTCATGTCCATTTTTCACATTTTTCTACTTATCTTTAAACTCCAGTGAAACGTATTAACTTTTTTGAAAAATGAGCTTCTTGTCATCTCTCTATTTCTAATTCCTGTTCAAAAGAGTTCTTCCCATTCTCTCTCACTATATAGATTCGACTCAGTCATTGAACAGTTTGTTTTTTTTTCAAATCATGAGTGTTTTCAGGGTTGGTCGTGGATCTTTTCACCTCCTAAGCTAGCAGAAAGAAATTAGGTCTCGGGAATCTATTTGGAAGAGTTGCAGAAACAATTCCTAGGGCATTACCTAGCTGGAGAAAATCATGTCCATTGATTCTGCTCCATCCTGTGATCACTACTCCTTTGGACTCACTGCTTTGTGGTGGCTATTTTACAGAATGGCTTCAAATCTATTCTAAGTTAGCCAGTGATGAGCGGCTTTAGCAAACCTTGTTTCTGATGCCAGGCTGTCAAAACAAGGAACTTCTTGTTGAATTCTTTCTGACTACTGACTATACCTCAATTTCTTCTATAGCTACTAACTATTTTTCAAGAGCATACCTTCAAGAAACATTTTAGGCAAAATAAACACATTATTATTGATCACCTATAATGCAATTTATAATGTATGTGATTAGTTGCTGTGTAACCAATTTCTCCATAATTTAGAAGCCTAAAAGAGCAAACATTTATAATCTTATACCAGCTTAGGAATCCAGGAGCATCTTAGTTAGGTTATTATGAAATTTTCAAGAGAAGTAATGGTTAAGAACTCCTGTACTTAGAACATATCCAATATGTTGACTCTTATGATCCAGACAGAGTCTATGTGTCTCAGGAAGAAATGATGAGCAGCAATTTAAACTATATGCAAGCACGTTATTAAGGAGGCTTTGCACAACTCTAAACACAGTATAGATTGATGAAAGAAAAAATGAAACAAAGACATTGTTGAGGGTTAAGAACTAGTTTGGGGAATACATACTGAATATGGGTCATTTGCACAATTATCAGGAAAATTGCTTTTATTACACACAAAAAAAACCCACTGTAAGCCATAAGCAAAATGCATGGCAGTAGTGGTTAAAAAATAGAAACAGCATGGCAAATATGTCAGCCAAACACCAGAAAACAAGATGATGGTAATTCTATGGCATTAGAATCCTATTAATGCTGATGCTGGCCCACTCTAGACATGAACAAGTTTATTTAAACAATGGAAGGAAATAATCTAGGTGCATAGATAGGGGGTACTCAAGTTAATAGTAGACATAAATAATCCAAATTATAAATTAGAATCAGAGGACTAGACATAACTTTTATGGGGTCTGAGAAAATTCTTTTGATGAAAACAATTTGTGATGTCTCTAGGAGTTACTCTAGGAGATGGTGTGCTAGACTAGAACTAGGGATTATTATATCGACAACACAGAGGAGGCTTCTCCCCTCATCAGAACAAACTGGATAACTGTCTAACCTTTTTGCCAATAAAGCATAGCCCTGAATGGGGGATGCTCAACTGCCCTGGAAGATCACACTGTAACTAGGCTTCTAAGGAAATGCTTTAATGGTGGCCTCTTCCTGTGAGGAAAAAGTACTTTCTCCTAGAATTTTATCTCTTAAATCCTTCCTGCCCAATAAAGAATGGAAATTCATGATTAACAGAAAATAAAAAAGTTTGGTGAAAGATCAAACTTAATTGATTAGTAAGACTTTTGGCCTTACTGAAAAAGGCTATCTTCATATACTTAAAATTTTACTCTGACTTTTAGCTATCAAATAAGTGCCGACTGCTCACTCCCAAAGACACATCTCCATCCCAGGCTTCTCTCACTACCATACTAATATTTCCACCTGCTTACTCAGCATCTCTACCTGAGTGTCTCATAGGCATCTGAAACTTAACCACATTAACAACTGAACTCATCATCTCCTAACCATACCCTCATCTACACAATCACGGCTAAATCCTTGACGTCTTTTACTCCGTGCTTGCCTTTACAATCCAGTCAGTTTGTCATCAAATTGCTAACATGTCTCTCAACCTATACCAGCCAACAGAAATATATGAGCCATGTTTGTAATTTAAAATTTTCTACTCATATAAAAGGAAAAAAAGATGAAATTAATTTTACTAAATGCAATTAACTTTGAGAATATATTTTAACTCAATATGCACTGAATATTATTTTAATATATAAATGATATAAATTATTAATATATTTTCTATTATCTTTTCATAATAAGCTTTTGAAATCTAATGTGTGTTTTACACTTAACAACACCTCTCATTTCAGAATCTAAATTTTCCATCAGAAGCATTTTATATTTTATTATATCTACAGTTGTGAAAGTAGATTCACACACTCAAGTTATTTTAAACATACTTAAAAGTTTGAGTATCTTTAAAACTTACATCAAACTTGATTAAAATTAAATACATTTTAAAATTCATTTCCTTGATCACATTAGCCATATTTCAAATGCTCAGCATATGGCTACTGGCTTGTCTATTGAACAGCAATTTTAGAACGTATCTACTTGCTTTTTATTCCACTATTATTGCCTTAGTTTAATGACCTCTTCTTGAACTGTTGCAATAGCCTTCTAACTAATCTCTCTGCCTCCAGCATCTTCCCTTTCTAATCCATCCTCTGCACTGCTACCAGAATGATTGTTATAAAATAAAATTGTGGTGTTTCAACCTCTGACTTCAAATGTTTAGTTACGGTGGCTCTCAACCTCTTTTAGTTCAAGACTTACCTGGCTGATAATATTCACCCACTTTCAGCAGTAATTTTGCTCACTTATGGGCTGCTCATTAGTGGGGAAAAAAAAAAGCACAAATCCTGGTACTCTATCAGTCCTTTCACCCATTTTTTCCCACGGCTCTGTAAGGGTGTGTTTCACCTCTCACCTGGTAGCAAGGCTGGTCAGAAATGGGCATGAGCTCCCTGTTCAGGCTGTCAATTTGAAGCGGGTTCATAGCATTCTTCAAGCATTTTTCCCAATGCTTATTTAATAGCATATGAAGAGAAACTAATTTTTATTTATTAAAATTTAGATACAGACACTTAGTAATTTACTTCTCCAGGACAATGCGAAGTCATGTATCTGGAAAAAACTGGCAAAATGACAACAACAACAACAAAAAAAAACTTCCTTTTTTTTTTTTTTTTTTTGCAGTGTTTGTGCACTCTTCCATTTTTTGTTGGCAATTTTATGAATCAGACAGAATTTGGAATTAGGTTAAAGTATTTAAACTTTGATGGCAAATGCTCATCCATACTGAACAGCATGATGCCGAACAGCAAGTGTTATGAAAGCAGGGAATTTTATCTATTTCGTGCACTTTAGTATTCCTAGAACCCAGCATGAGCCTAGAATTTAACAAGTGAGCAATCAGTATTTGTTGAAATAATCTTTGGATTCTAGATGTTCTACCAACTTAAACTGTCTATGTGTATTGTGAAAATGTTCAATGGCAATAGGTTGGTGCTGCTCAGGTTAAGGGTAATATCAGAAGCCAGTTTATATTAAATGTGTTTTGGGTGGGTTAGAGGTACACATATGAGCTAACAATCAGCATGTTTCCAATTTATGTGTTACCTGTTTATAGATTGGTATCTTGAAGCAAGAGTCTAGTTCTGATAGTGAACCGGTGACCTACTGCAAATACTTCAAAGGCCAGCTTCCTTAGCTGGACCTCTAATGTATGCACAATCTAGGCTTATTTTCCAGCCTCATCTTCAGCTATCCACACTCTACCTCACACACATTCACTCTTTAATACATGTTCTTAATAAAACTTCCTCCTCCTCCTCCTCCTCCTTCTTTCTCTTCTACCTCCTTTACTTCTTCTAAGTGCTAAGCACTTTTCAAGGCACTAGAAATACAGAGTCAGATGTGGCATGGCTTCTGACCTCAAGTACCGTATAATTTACTACATAATCTTTATTCTACTGGCACATTAGCCACAGAAAATGGACTGATATTTCAAATCCTCACAGTGTAAAAGCACACTTAAAGGTTTTTAAACTATGAAGCAGTGTACAAGCGTGGCTTTTATAAAAGCAACCAACAATCTCACAACTGTTCTAAGTTTACATATGTAAGTCCATCTAATATGCATTAAAACTTCAAAAGAAAAAAATATACTCATGAAGTTAATGAAGAAATGAAGGTCACACAGCTAGTGAGCTGCAAAACCAGTACTGAACTGAGTCAGTCTGACCCCCAAATCCCTGGGCTTAACCACTGTGCCTTCTGTGATGCAGGTGAGAGTTCAGGAGACAGTCCCTCATCAGGCTGAACCGGATAATTCTGCCTTTTTGTCTGTGTAATGAAGTTTTATGAAGTTAAACAACCCTACCCTTTAGTATGCCACATATTGCGTAAATTATGGAGCAGTTCAGATATCTGTTACATAAACCGTTTTCTCTAGTTAAATAAATACAGGAAGTTATCTGACTGGCCAGTTACCCCAAAGATTTTGTGGTTAGCTAGCTAGTGTTTGCAACTAGTTTGATTTGTAAGTTTGAGGCATAAATAATTTTAAAGGCCGAGAAACACAGTTTTAAAAAATGTACCAATAATGAGAGTCAGCAAAAAGAGACCTCCAGAGTGCCTCTGTTCATATCTGTTCCTTTCTTTGAAGTGCTCCTACTTCCTCTTATTCCTACCTGTCCTTCTCTTTTTCCTAGTCTGGTGCTTTTTTATTCATCTTTGAGGCCTGGATTATATATTTTATATATTTGTGAAACCTTCCTTTGTCCCCTAGGGCAAGACTAATTATGCCCTTCTTGGTACTATTGTAGTACTTTGTTCTTAATCCTATTGTGTTACTTACTGTAGTTATAACTATGTCTTTATATGTCCTTAGAGCCCATTAAATTGTAAACTCTTCAAGGTCACTGAAAGGTATAATACTATGTATCTTTACGTGTCTGTATTTTCAGACTCTAGCATGGTGCTCACTAGATGCATGGCAATGGTTTACAGAGGAAGGAATGCACACCTGAGTGAATGGAGAAATAAGTGAACTCCTGCTGCTTTACTTTTAGCTGTGGCCTCTCTTTCCCTCCTGCTGGTAGTTTTCCATTGTCATGCAGGCGCTCACTCCAGAACTGCTCTCCTTGGAGCTTAGTATGAAGTACAGTCCCAAAGGATAATGGTGAAAGCATGTGATGTTCTACTGGGACTTCCCATTTACAACCTCCTGAGGCAAACAAAAGTCAGAGGCCTGAGGGCTGAGGCCTGTCGTGAAATGGATTCATTTTTCCTGTGCTATTTTCTTATGAAAGGAAGACTTTTCTTTTGTTAATGGCTAGCTCCACCTTCAGGTTCAAATACTACACACAGGTGATCATTTCTCTGAGTCTAGTTATGCTTCTTGTCTGCTGTCTGTATCATTTTTATTTCTAATATCTATATAAAAGCATATGTAATTTATTTCCCTGCATCCTGACTTGATGAGAAGAGATGAATCCACTAGGAGAATGAAAACAAACAAAAAACTGTCCTGTAGTAATCCTCCCTAATTGATGAGGAATGTAGAGATAATCAATCTCCACTACCCAGGCAGTTTAACCATTTCTCTCTCTCTCTCTCTCTCTCTCTCTCTCTCTCTCTCTCTCTCTCTCTGTCTCTCTCTAATCTCCTGCTGTGCCAACCTCTAACACTTGACTTAACTGATGGAGGTAAAATTGGTTCTCCATTTATTGAATTTTTAAAAATTATTTTAGTTAATATATATTAAATGCTTGGAAGTACTATCAGTGAATCATCTGAAGTAGAGTTAAATTCCTCCTCTGAAATCATGCTTACCCTATTATTTGGCTTAGTCAGAAGAACAGTAACTAAACAATACTATTTAGCATGCACTGAGTGCTTACTGTGGAACACACAGTGATCTAAACATTTAGCATAAAATTATATTTTATTAAATATTCACAATAATTCATTGAGGTATGAATTTTATCTCAGTTTTACCAATGAGCAAACTGCATTATAAATAAATTGACCAAAGTCACACAGATAGTAAATAACTGCCTGTATTTGAACCAGTTGTATGACTTCAAAGCTTCATTTTTCTTTAGTACAAAGGAAAATTTCAGGCTGGCCCAGCAACTTTTGCAAATGATTATAAAATCCCAACTATCAGTGTGAAACCAATGAGTCTTTGTAGTGTATTGTTTCATGATATTCCTTATATTAAACATGGAATTCCAGAGATTCCGTGACCCTCAATGTGAATGCACTAAATAACAACAAAGTGTCATGACATAGCACATAATATTTTCTATTTAAGTCTCTTAATGGGTACAATTATAGGTATCTTTGCAATTTTGTGAGTTGTGCCTAAATGTAGGACTACACTAATACTGCTAGGAGGGTATTGGCCTTATGTGTGATGAATATGAAAGTAACCCACATTGCTCTGGAAACTCTCATTGGAGCCATAAGTTTCAGCCTTCACCACATTCTAAACCTAACACATAAAGCCTCAATGACTTGACCTACTTCTCTCCCCACCGCACCCCCAAACTAAAGATAGGGAGAGTCTCTGTGTACTTAAGTATGTAAATGAGGTGAGAGAAAGGGAATTTGTCTATTGCTTGTAGCTCTTGCTGATTGAACATTTTCCCGACAGAGGTGTTCAAAGGAAAAGTATGTCATCTGTTCATTATTGTTAATTAGGAATAAAATCAGGCTGTGGGGGCTCCAAATCCCATAGGGCATCAGCAGAGAAACAGTGTTGAAATTTCAGCCCTAATACACAGAGTAAGGTCAAACAGCTACTCGTGTAGGCTCCAGAACTGTGTTCATTTGATCTTTAAAAAACAGGCATTGCAAAGATATTTCATGAGGTGGAAAGAAAAAGTTGTAAATTCTAGCTCCTCCTCCAAATGCCTAAATCAAGACTGATGGTTATTTGATTATTTGTAACTGGTCATTGTGAAGGGTGTTGGATAAATGCAGTGGCTGGGGATGTTTCTGGAATTTGAAAGTGCTATGTAGATACTGTTAATTGTTATGTGAGGAACATACTATAACCATCAACTCCATATTTAACTAGTTTTTCCTGAACTTTGTCCTTCTCAGTAGACTGTATTTCTATTATTTAACTGATTCTTGTTGTTGTTGTTGTTTTTAATTTACTAACTTTTTTGGTGTCCTTCTAACCAGACAGACATAAACTAGATCTAATAGACTAGTGAGGCGTACTGTAGGGTCTGCAAGGCCGATAATATTTTATGACAGGCTGTTCAGAAGGAATTGAATTTTATTTGTTGCCTATGGATGAAAGTATTTACTTTTCAGAAAAGCCCATATTTTAAATAAATGTAATTTTTAAATCGTAAAAATCTGTATCAAAAAATTTAAATAATACAACAATGGTGGGAGTAAAAAGTAAAAACTGCATATAATATACCCACTTTTTTACTGTGGTGTCTAAAACTCTGATCTTTAATCTTATGCATATACATTCAATTTCTTTTTTGTATATAGTATATGTATAAATATTTGTGTATATGCTAACACACCTGAACATTCCTTAAAAAGATGAAATGTTATCATGTGGTACATACTATTCCGCAAGTTGATTATTTTTATTTAATATATTTTGTACATCTTTTCATTTTAGAGCATATGATCTCATATTTACCTCATAACATGCATCTGCTACAGTTTATTGACCTTAATGATGGGTATTTTAATTGTTTCAGCATTTTAAGTATTACAAATGAATAACATTTTAAAATCCTGTAAAAATATTGTTTCACTTGTGTAAAAGCTTATTTTATGTTCAAATTCCTACAAGCTGAACCAATGTATATATTGCTGAGTTGTCCTCTAAGAACGTTGTACTATTGAACACTCCCACCAGTGGTATATGAAGACGTCACAACCTGGAGTGTTTTCATATAAAAGCAAATTGGTCTCATTATTTCTTAAGAAACTGAGCTCCATAGAATGATTTTCTTTCTGGTGTATTTAATTTGAGTGTGTTCGCACTTTAATAATTACACTAGTGTAGAGGTGAAACCAATCCCCCTTTAACTTCAGTCACAAACTTTCTCCTATTCTGGCAGTAGGCCAAGGAGGTTGGATAACTATTTCATGAATCATGTGCCTCTTTTCAGTAAAATGTGGCTTCACAATATTATGGGAAAAGCCAGGCAGGCAAGAGGTTAATATCCTCCTGGGTAGCAGTACTCATTTCAGAGTCTACCTCTGTGTTCTTCACCTTCTACACATTCCATAATTCTTAATTTTGCCTCTAGTCACTTCTTGTTTCAATCATGCAGTCCTCAGGACTCATGAACAGCCATGGAACGTGACAGGCTTTTAAATGTATTAATACTGTCAACATCATTGTACTTAATCTTAATATAACAAACAGAGTAACAACAGATGTACTCTGCTATTAAGTGTTTAGTAAGGCATACATGTCCTAGCTCTTGATAGCCAATTTAAATGGCAAAGTTCCTGAGCCTGAGCTCAGAGGGTGGATTATATCAAGGGGCTAACTCATATGTTCTGTGGCATTTGATAATAGCCAATATTAAATTGAAAGGAAATAAGATGTTCAGTAGCAGTAAAAAGATGTACCTACTTGAGTTTTACAAATTCTACATGTGATTATTTACTTCAGTCCTATTGCATCTATTGTGAGCTAAATCACAGTTAGAAGTCAGAACCACATTTAAAAATTAAAGAGCATTTTTTAAATTGCTGATTTTTAAAATGCTGCATAAATATAATTTAAGCATGTGAGATATAACCAAAATTATAGTTTTTCATTGCACTTTTAAATTTTCCTTAAGGTGCTATAGTTTTACTAATACAATGTAAAAATTAAAATATGTAGCTATAGAGTTTAATAGGCACTGAGAATATTTGTTAATGCCATGGCTGTCTATATTATATTCACTAACAGATTTAATAGCTGAACAGATGCAGCTTGCTATGATAACACATGGTACTGAGCAGCAGGCAGCCCCATTTGACAAGTTGGTTTTTATTTTATTTCTATATCCTCAAAACTTCTCTTATAATCCCAGATTTCAGTGTGTTTTGATTTGTTAGGCAGCAAACAGATAGGAGAGATTCGGTTCTTTGTTGTTTATTTGCAACAGGTTGTTTGACTTCAGGGTACAAAGCCCATGAGATTCTAAAGTAAAATAACTGGATGAAACTGGGTAAGACACACAGCACAGATAACTATACAACAATACAAATAGATGTAACCAATACAAAATGAATAGAGGAGCACCTTCAAGGATGCTCTGCAGTATGGACATTGATAACACCGGATTAGTAAGAAAATTCTGCCAACCATCTTCTCAGCAAGTATCAGTTATACGGTGGGCAGGATATTTAATTTTAATTATTTGTGTACATTTCTTCTAGTTGCCTTGCATAACTAGCAATAACTTTTGCCAGCAGAGTGGCCAAGGGGAATTGGCATTGTTTGGTGTTACAAGATTTACTCTCTGAGGATCAATTCTTTGCAGCTTTCCATGAGCTATTTTCCAATCCTTTAATTGCTTGTGTCTGGAAAAAAAATCTGATGTACATTCTAAAGCTAAAATAAGATGACTGTCTAGCTAATATATTTTGGTAGTCACAAAGATGCGTGGTATTGATAATGAGATATTTGAAATGGGTTTTTGCAGAAATCCTGTACAGATATTGAAAATTGTAAAGTTGTTGAAATTGGATACATCCTGTTGAACTTCAGGGATTTCAGTTCTGCCTTGTGTGGTGAGGGAATTATACTAGCCTGAAATCTAAAGTGTGAAAGAGGTGGGTTCAAATCCCATGGAATGTTCTCATGCAATATCAAATATCTGGGCCAGGAAAAGCATTTGTATTTCAAGGCATTCTGCATCTTTTCAGAATTTCTTCAGCAGGGTTGGCATAATCATCAACTAGGATCTGTTTAAAGACTTACAGCATAGTCTTTTCCCAGCATCAAGGTTATTATGCACAGTCTGTCCTGGCCTTAACAATCCACACTAATTCAGAGAATTCAGAGAAATCCTCTAGGTTTGCACAACCAGAATTAATTTCTTTCCATCACAGTATAGTGAGAATAATATGTTTCCCTCACGTTCAAACCTCTCTCTTTGGTAATGTGAACCTCAGGGTGTTTGATCGGGGAGTTAGGCTGATTATGCTTTGTGTTAGTGTGACTCATAATTCACTTTCAGTCTGCCTTTAAGAAAATATTCCTAAATAAATATTCCTCTATATATATATATATATATATATATATATATATAGAGAGAGAGAGAGAGAGAGAGAGAGAGAGTCACATATATAGTCACACACATATGTATATAGTCATATATATAGTCATATAGTCACAGGGTCTTATTAGAGTACAGTAATGTGGTTATAGCTCACTGAAGCCTCGACACTCCAGAGGCTCAAGCAATCTTCTCGCCTCAGCCTCTCAAGTTGCTGGGACCACAGGTGTCTGCCACCATGCCCAACTAATTTTTAAAACTTTTTGTAGAGATGGGGTCTCACCATGTTGCCCAGGTTGGTCTCCAACTCCTGGGCTCAAGCGATCCTCCCACCTTGGCCTCCCAAAATGTTGTGACTACAGGAGTGAGACACTGTATTTGACCTATGAATATCTTGGAAGTCAGACACTAGTATGAGAAGTTTGTAAAGTCAATATGAGCTTGTTATTCCAGTTTACACTAAAAATGTAAGTAACTCAATAATTATATGTTTTATATTAGATTTGGTCATTGCCAATACAGTTGTATAAATCTAACATCATAGGGCCTTTTTATCAATTAGACTTGAGGACAATTATTTTTGGTAAAATTCTCATGTTGATTGTGTAAGGGTTCTTTTTTTTTTCCCAAAAAACAGGAGACAGTTTTATACTGGAATATTAGTCTCCCCCAAAAAAGATACATAAGAAGACAACACTTGAAATAATGAAATTTGTGTGGATAACATGTACAAGTAGGGTACTCACAGAACAAATTATCATCTTCAAAGAATTCTAGGGTAATTTAGATGGCAGGACAGCTAGACATAGCTGTTTGTCATCTGCTATGCCTGATGGACAAATGGGTCAAAGCCTGTTTGAATATAATGAAAACAGATCACCCTAACTTAAAATCCAAAGCAGTCTTTGAAGTGTGATAACTATTCACTGAAAGGAATAAAACCCATAGCCACTGGAGTTTTGTATATTTGGAATGCTACAATGAAGCAAACATTTAAATTCATTTGCAATAGAGAAGAAAAAAAAATAAAGGCTCTTGGAATATCTCTTTTAACAACTATTGAAACAATATGGAATAAAAGTGAATATTTTTGGAAAGGACACCTTTACTTTGTTTTGCATATATATAACAGGAATCCATAGAATCTTAAATTATCTTTAACTAAAATGTCACTGGGTACAAAGTTGAAGTTTTCTATCCTAGAGAAGTTTCAGGACCTGGAAAGGAAGTTAGTTCCTTTAGAGCCTCACTTGTATTCCAACCCATAATCAAAGACTAAAGATACTCTAATTTAAAAAAGTAAATTAGTAATGCTGTTACATAAGCTATGGCCTTGCTGGAAGTTTAGATTCTGTCTTAGACTCCAAGATAAACAAACTTATTTTTCTCCAAAACCGTGGGTATGTGGCGGGGAGGGGGCTATAATCGCTGTGGCTAAATATGAAGTTTACCAAAGACCTTTTGGTTCTGAGGAAAAAAAACAAAGAAGATGCTAACTTTAAGGAGAACACATTCAAATCTCCAGTAGAATGTGAGGGATTCTTCCATTTTGAGAGAATCATCACCACTTGTCAGAAATGATGGTGTTCAGACTAAGAGCTGGTAGATCTCTTCAAAAGTGTGTCTGGGAGCTAACTGTCACCCAATTCCCACTGAAGATGGAAAGTCTTTCATTCATTCATGAATCATTTCTCGAGGGCTTTAAAGTGAACAGAACTTTGTTAGCTTCTTGGGATAGAAATGTGGATGAGATACTGCATATGCTTCAATAAACTTGAATAGTGAAAACTCTCCATTAAGACTTTTAAATAAATAATTTTAATAAAATGATGTAAAGATAATAATAGAAGCACTGAAATTTATCATAGTAGCATATAAGAAAGAAGAGTGAATTTTGCCTTGGTGCCTCAGGAGTACCTTTGCAGAGGAGGTAGTTCAGGCATGTATGGGAGAAGAGCCTGCCAAATGGAAGAAAACAAAGGAGGCCATCAGAAATAATGAGCTAAATTGAGATGCAACATGGTATGTCTGACCAATTGTGTGCCCTTTAACATAGCCCTTAGTAGGCTTCAATAAATGTTTTCTGGATGAATGGCTAAATGGGAAATATCTTACCTAGTTTTTCAATAACAATAAGTTAGATGAAAAAGAGAAGTGGCAAAACTATTTTAATAAGTATGCAAGTGATGTCATACTGCAATCAGACTTCAAGTAAGAGTCTAAAGCTTTGCTGTTAAGTTTCTTTCTGCATAGGACTCTGGGTTGGAAAGATGACCTTCAGCCAGGCATTCTGTTGACAAACTTGCTGCACGGACCCACAGAATGCAGATGTTTTCCTAGGACTGCTTCTTTGGGTCCCCTGTTATAATTAGGTCCGTCCATCTCTTTAGGCATTTCTGAAACATGATCTAAGTTGAAAGTTGAACCCCTACTTAAAGGGTTTTAAAAAATTGCGTACCTAGAGAGTTTCAAAGCATGTAATTATAGATCCAGCCAGATAAAGGAAGGTCCAATGAGTTTAGATTTTTCTAGGCTTTTTCTTTTCTAATCACTTAGTTTCTCAACTGTCAATGGACAGAGGTACAACAATAACAATGGTATATTGGGTCATGCTTTATATTCTCCCACAGCTCTCATATGCACATTGAACATCCTGTTCAAAGGTGATTTTCAAAGATGTGATTGAGAATAAGTCTACTGCTTTTTAAATAGTCTCCGCTATTCTTAATAATAGCAAATTTTATTCTGTAAAATGTATTTATTGTGGTCCTCATAATCAAGAATTGGGAAAAAAAATTGAGGATAATACCAATAGTATTAGGAGGTGCTGTTTTTGCTATATCTGTTTTGCTACAATAACATTTCTGATTCCTTTATAATTACCTTATTAATCTTCACTAGTATCTGACCCAGGTGTTTTACCAGGATCACAGAAACATGACAAGGTCATTGCTTTTGACCCTTCAAAATATTACTGGGAAGCTGTTTTTAGCCACATCTTGTGGAGGCTGACAACACATTAAATAGGTTCTGTCATAGATATTTTTTCACTTTCTAAAAATAATAATGATACTTCACAACACACTGTGTGTAATTTAGAACTTGTGATTATTCTGGACCTGAATTCTCTACTTTGAGGATGGCAGGTGCGTGTTTGGAATCACACCCGAATCTAAACTCCGCTTTTTGAAAGTGTGTTAACATGGTATCATTGATCATTAAAACTTGAGTTGAACTTTCCACCCAACTAGCATATGCAGAAAATTAGTGTGGTTCTTTTGTTCCCTGAGGCTGTGTCTTTCTAAGCTCAATAAAGCACTCTGATTATGGTTGTTTTTGAATGATGACTTGAAAACAGAAAACTAAAAAAGAAAAAACTCTATCTGTTGGCATGTCTCAGTCGCTGCTCACTTCCATTATTTGAAAAATGTAGATCTTTTAGAATCTCTTTATTTGGTATCATGAAAATTAAAAGTGGTTCAAAGGAAGTAATAATTCTGTTTTCAAACTCTGATTTGTAAATACTTCAGAGGTATGGCTTAATGCCTTTAAATTGAGTATCCTCATTCAACTTCAAAATCAAATTTCTTAAATTGAACCCTTCTTCCCATACTGTGCTGCTATTTCAAAGTAGAACATCAAGTTTGAAAAAACAATAACAAGTATCTTAAAATTATAAACATTAAGATGTTTATAAACATTAGAGACAATTAACTCATTTGACACTGAAGTATTTAATTTAATTTAATTACTTTTTTTTGAGATGGAGTTTTGCTCTGTCACCCAGCTTGGGGTGCAGTGGTGGGATCATAGCTCACTGCAGCCTCAAACTCCTGGCATCCAGCATTCTTCTTGCCTCAGCTTCCCGAAGTGTTAGGATTATAGACATGAGCCACTGTGCCAGGCCTAAAGTATTTTAAAAATAACTTTTCGGACACCGTCTTTTATTTGCTTCACTCCCTCCATTCTTTATCTGCTTAATAAGCATATTTAGTTCCTTGAAATATTTAACCAATTTCACCAACTGAATGTGAGGTTTAGCCACATTCAGTTGTGAAATCAGCTACCCTACTTCTATAACTCTTATTTCCAAAGTAGGATTGTTTCATTTGCCTTTAGCATTTAAATCACCTGAATATTAACTGGAGAACAAGAAGAAATATGCCAATTCAGTGCTTGCTAAAATTTTCTTTGGAGAATTCACTTTGCATGAGGCTATGTGGTTGGGCAAAGCGTAAGATACAGGTTGTTGAGCTGAAGAATGGATAAAAGTAATTGCCTGGTCTGCAGAAGTTTGACTATTTAAAAATAATTCCTTAATTTAGATTGTTCTGATTTTTTAATATTATTATTAATATGATGTCTTATTTTACATATTTTATAGTTAGTAGCATTATACACATAGTCTTTTTAAAACACTTTAAAAGGTATAGAAAATATTTTTACTGTGCATATTTAATGAATAAGAAAATTAAGGCCTGTGGATAAATGGCATGACTAATAAAAGGATACACAATGATCAGAATTTAGGTTTTCTGATCCCAATCTCATTACTGTTTTGCTATATTTGTATTTATAAATTAAATGTTTTCACCCAGTAACATTTGATTGAGACAGTGTTAGACACAGGAAACTGTAATATTCATACTTGGTAGCAGGTCATGTTAATATGAATTGGATTCATTTGTTGAGCTTGAAGAATCACACTGACACGTAACATATAATATTTATTTGTAATAGGCCTTTATTTTAAAATATGCCCAAGGGGTATAACAAGGATGTAATATTCTTTACCTTCAGATTCTTATAATAACCTTTTTCTTTTAATGCAAGACAAGAAAGAGAAGAGCATATTAATCAGAGAATGGAAGTAGGATTAGGATAGAGGTGGAATGTAAAGGGACAGTAATACCATTATATGAAAACATAAAGGAAGTCTGTGTCAGATAAAATAATTCAACTCTCAGGGGAATGGGAAGGTAATTAGATAAATAAAATATTATCTAAAATTAATTTTGTGAGGGTTGCCGCCATCTGTCTCACTTCTGTGATATGTACAATTCAGGTAATAATCTGGCTGCAAATTAGGGACCTAGCTATATTAAAGTGAGCTGAGTCCTAGAGATGCTACATATTTTATTTTACCCTGCGTCAGTTTATAAAATTGAGATAATAATACTTTACTATCCACCTTATAGAATTATTCTGAAGATCAAATTAAACAGCATGTGAATGCACTTTGAAACATTGAAATCATCGTGATGCCATACAGAGCTATGCGATTTCCAAAAATCATACAAGAAAGCAGTTCCATTACCTTACAGTCACTTACAAAATAAAATGTAGGATATGCTATGACTTTTGCATGAAATCTAGAGAGAGATTCTCAGTAAACTCCTTAGAAAAATCAGAAAAGTTAAGCTCTCTATTTAAGAGTTGAAAGTACCTTGAATACAGACAATATTTGAATTGTCTTAAAATTCTGTCTTATAACTAGGCAGTGGATTTTTTTCTGTGCCTGCTGGAATTAATATTGTTGCTGTTGCTTACATTAGTCATAGTAATGTTGACATCAATCTCTACCTAGACAAAAATGGCCCAAATTATTTGGTAACTTACTCATTAAATACTGAAAATATGGAATATAGAGTTGCTCATTGGATTAGAAAGAACTGAAAATATTTAGCATTAGAGATTTGCTGATATATATTTTATGCAATCTACTTGAAAAAGATAAAGAACTATGCTAAAGATTTTCCCTTTTTGGGACAATAACTGGCTGTGTTCAAGAATTGTGATCTTAGCGTGAGATTGCTAGTTCTTCTTACAGGGCTTTATCTTTGCCCTGGCCTGATGAAAATTATCCAATATCTTGAATTAAAATAAAAGAAGATATTGTTACTCAGTTTGTAGATAAGCTGAAAATTGAAGTCATGACCAATATGAGTATCCCAAGCTAGAATGAAGTATCAAATCCAAGGACATAACATTGACAACTCTAAAACTGAGAGACACATTTAAGTAACACAAAATAACAACTAAATAAACTGTTAAAATTTAGTAATCAGCATAAGCTTAATGTAAGTCAATAGTTTTACGAGGTTGCCAAGTAAAACTAATCAATTTTAGGATGCATTAATATTTAGAAAGATGGATGTGGTGAATTCCTCTTAGCTGTACTGATGACTCTGCTGGGGTTTGTGGAGTGCTCTGCTTGTCACACTTTCTAAATGGAATACCTTCAGAGTTAAACAAGAAGATGATGAAAAAAGTTGAAACCAAGTTGAATTATACAATCATCAAAGAAATTAAAAGTGATTAGGATTCTTGGTTAGGAGTCCGTACAAGATTCTTTGAACTGGTAGATAATGACTTGAGGAGGCATTATAATGAATTGACTTGAAATACCTAAAAATTTCAATGGATTAGAAATGGAATGGGCTACCTCAAGAGGTCGTGAGTACTACAAATTCCTTTGTGTGGAGTCTGGAAAGATTAAGCATTTGATGGCTGCCTGGACTAATGAAACTTCCAGCTCCATTACATGGTCTTATCATTCTATTATATTGAATAGGAAAATCAATTATAGCAGAAATTCACAAGCTGAAGTTCACATACAATCCATAGTGCCATCGTGTTTTTACAAACAATATATTCATCCTATTTTTTTCTGTCCTGTCTTTTCTTATATTCTTAGTCATATAGCTTTTATTCATTCATTCTATAAGATATATTGAGCAAATGTAATATTTGAAGTACCATTCGAATGCAAACTGTATAAGAGATGAACTTATTATGTCTGTCTGGTTCACTTCTGTATATCCAGCACCAAAAACCATGCCTAGCTTATTATAAATGTTCACTTTACATTTGTTGAATGACTAAAGATATTATCCCACCTAGTTCACTTGACCACTGTTTCTCAAATTAAAGTTCTTGGGATCTCCAGCATGTGCAGCACCCTCCTAATGGCAAAAAGACAACAAGCAGCTCCTGTCTGCCATTGTACCGATGTTAATTTCTATGAGCAATTATAAAGACAAAACTTATCTTAGGGGGTTTAGAAACTGGGAAACAATTTCAAAGGTGATATTTTTATTACTCCTTTAATCAGTGTTTCCCAAACTAAAGCCTGCAGGCATATTCTTGCAGTTTGGAAATTCTCATGTTGAAGAACCACTTTGCAATCATAACGATTTGCAACTGGTACCTACCTGACCCTTGCAGAAATATCAGTTCACATTTGTCTTGCATTTAACCTTGAAGATTCATATAATGCAAGCAAACTGTGAAAGGTTAAAGTGGCTGTGTGTGATTGACAAAGGCATCTTATTCCTTTCCCTTGCTTTTTCTTTCAAGTAATATTTTTGATTTATTTGTTTCCTAAGAATACTCCTCCTTTGCCTCCTTCACTTAAATAAAGGAACTCTAATGTCCTACACCACCTTCAACTTCTCTTACCAATTTTGAGGCTAGAGATTTAAATAAACATATAAATGACAAAGTTTGCCATTTATTCACTTAACAGTTATTTATCAAAAACTTCTAAGTTTCGGCACTTTCTTGGAGCCTGTGTATAGAAGAGAGAGAGAGAAAGAAAAGACACAAATCGATGCTCTCACAAGACTTAAGTTGTAGAGTCATACACAGGCCTTTAATATTAGCCATATAGGTGAAGAGGAAATGCTAACTTAATGGGTGAAGTAATCTGTGGAATTAAAGTGTTGGTATCTTTTCTAGGCAAACCCAATTTTTTTTTTTTTTTTTGTAAATTCAAAGCATATTTTTTTCACTACCATGAAACTGCTTATCTTGTTGATTTTCTACTTCTGAGAGTTTCTGTGACATTGATAAAGAAGCTACTAGAATTTTAAACTGAAAAAAGACAGATGACTCAAAACTTTATTGTTTAATTATAAATTTGGAAAAATATACTTCATATTCAGTGAATCCCAGGCTTTTAAATTAAATCCTGAGGGGACAGTTTTAAGGACAGGAAACTTTAATAGCGAATATATAGTGGATTTAGTTTGCCAATAAGCAAAAATTTTCTGTCTAATATACTCTTAAGATGTATTAGGAATACATATTGATTTGCTCCCATGGATGAGCCAAAGGAAATGCAAGATTTATATAGAGTACATTACAGCATATTCCTGAAATTGTCAATTATATGTATTAAATGAATGAAGAACACATATTACCTGTTCCTTTTTCACCCTTTCTTCTTCTTGAAGCAAAATTATTACACATCAAATGGAGTCTGGTTGACTAAGAGATGTTTAGTATTTATAACCAAGAGTGGTAAATGTAATATGTATAATTGATACATTAGACATTGGCCTACAGAATATACTATACTGTTGTTTTTAGTTATCTCTAAACTTTAACCTTCATTATGATGATATTAGCTTATATTTAGTACATAATAGTAGGTTTCATTCAAGTTTACAAACATAAAATGCTTTATATAGACTCCAATATATATGAACATATTTATGATTATTGAATCATCACATTTATTTTTCTATCATAAAGGAAATCACAGGCATATTATATTTGTCTTATTATCATCTAATATGAAAATTACAAAATGTATAATTCAAATTAATAGTCTATTGATATAGACATTTAATCATCTTTTAGGGACTATGAATATTTTCATCTTAAGAATAAATAGTTGATTATTAAATACTATTTTGGATTCTTATTTTCAATATTCTATTAAATTGAGGATACAGATACTCTAAGCATGATATTAAAGTCATATAAATATAACATATGTGTGTGCATGTATGTATGCACGTGTGTGTTTGTGCATGTTTGTTTTTCATTGAACCCATCTACCCATTTAGGGGGAGGTTTTTCAGCAGTTCTTATGGTTAATTCAGATACTGGGCTTTCTTACATAAGGTATAAGAGGACCCTCCCTCAACAAGTTTTCTCTTAAAATAGTTTCCCTTGAATCTAGTGGCCACTTTTAAATTTTTTTTTCAAATCACTTTGATATGTCCAAATTTTATTATGAAAGCTAGAAAAATGGATAGAGATTATTCGAAAGCTTTCTCTTCAGTAGAACTTAACTTATATATCACTGTGTCAATTTTGTTTTTTGGGAATTTCTAGTAACTGTCCATTATTTAGACTTGATTAAACCACTTAGTGTGTGTCTGAGCAAAGTGCAAGTCTTATGTATCTGAAAGTAATTTTAGTTTTTAAAAGCTAAATGTGTCTTTTATTTGAAAGATCTTGATATAAGCATATAAAAATATAAAGTCAATAAAATCATAATTTTGATGTGCTTTATTCAGTTTCATAACTAGTACATTATTTTCTACTACTGCTTTAAAAATATATTCAGCGGAAAAGATTTTTTATTCATAGTCAAAACAACAATGGAACACATGTTCATACTTGGCTGAAAGGAATATTATTTTTAATTGTCTCAAAAGTATCACTATAATGTTGATATGCAGTCTACATATAAATTATTATATGGATCAACAAGTTTAATAATCTCACAAGGTCTACTCAGTGATCACTATCAGTGATTATTCAAAATTACAGTTCATTTTATGCTAATTGTAAAATCATACCTGATTTTCTAATAATAGCTGTGACTCATAAAACACTTCTAATTAATACCTGTGAATATGGATGCAATTAAATATTAATGAGATTTAACTTTTAGAATAATGCACCACCAATCCCTTCATCTCCAAAAATGCCAGTAGATTAAAATTGGATTATTCTAATTAGGCAGCTGAAGTTAATAACTTTATAATTTTTTGAATAAACCAAACACAGTGTGATGAGATGTTATTTTTATAATGAATTTTTAATATTCAAATCTTCATTGAAACACTTTTAAGATTGGATACAAGGAGAAAACAAAACAAGGCTATTCTTCAGGCAAGTTTATGCACGAATCTGTGATTGGGTCTCATTGCCTGGGCTTGACTGGATCAATTCTGTTTTGATTTTCTTCAAATTCTTATTATTTGCCTATAAATGATAATATTTACCCAAGTAATTATAATTTTGGTTTTGAATGGAAAATATACTATTAGAGAGCTGAAAGATAAACAGCATTAGTAAGGTCACTAATACAGCATTATCAGTAATACATAGAGCAGTACATATATAATATAGTGTAATTATTTTTTAATACTTCATTAATAAATATATAGAATGGTTACAAAGTGAATTATTGCAGAGGCTTTAAGTACAACTAAGATTTAAATCTATGACATTTCCCATTTATTTATTTTTTATTGCAACAAATGTAAATAATTTGAAAACACCAAGTCATACCTATTATTTGTTTAATGAAAATAAATCAAATCTCTGTTAAACACTTTCCATGTTTTTATTGAAACATGTCTTATTTGCATACATACTTCAGTGGTAAGAATGTAGGCACTGTGTTGTGACAGAACCAAATAGAAATTCTAAAAGGATATAATTTTGTTTGTTTTACTTAAGTACCTATGCCATGGATATGGTAGATGGTCAAAAACTATTTTTAACTGATAAATTTGAATTTTGGCCCCAATTATTTCCACCTTTACAGTTTACTTAATTCCTCAACCTTAGTCTTCTTGTTTGTAAAATGAAGGCTCCAATAGTACTCACCTCATGGAATTAGACTGTCATCCTGAAACAAGGCCTGTGAAGGGCCTAGCATAGTGCCAGTGCACCACAGGTTTTGCATAAATGGTAACTGTTATTATTTTTACGTTAATGCCTTAAATTAGACTCTCTGGCATTTGCCCATATATTAAATCTCTAGTGTTTATAGTGAACGCTAAGGTCCAAGTTAACTCATTCTCTCAACCTGAGATAAGTGAAACTCATGAACTTCACTAGACTTTTTGCAATAATAGTCGCTTTGTCAAAGAAATGGAGTACTCCAGGGGTGAAGGCTATAGAAATACTTAGATTGTTCTTTCAGTGTTTAGAGTAGTTCACAGCCTTGTATTCTTAGTCGTTTTTAAAGTGTGGACATGGATTCTCATACTTTTTTGACTTAAGGCTTGGGCTTTCAGAGTTCAAAGAGTTGACAATGAAAATAAGAGGTGTGCAATAAAGGAAAATGTTACATTTGCTGCAAATTTGAAAAGGAAATTATATAGTCTCTATATTATATGTAGTTTGTGTGAGAAGTCTATTAAAGCTTATTCAAAGAGACAGTTAACAAGACCCAAATGTTTTAGCGTCAAATGAGTTAACACAAGAATGTTAGCACGTTTTGAAAGATAGCTTGATTTTTTTAAAATTGGGCTACAACTTAAAGGACTCATGTTATTTTCAGGTGTAATTAAATGTGGGATGAGCTTTTGCTTGTTGTCCCGGAATGTTAGCTCAGACCCCAAACTGAGGACAGTGGATATTGGGGACCTGTATCTTCTAAGAGCTTCTGGGAAGCAGGGTGGAGTACAGCCCCTGCAGGCTCATGGACAGGAGCCAAGACCCTCCACCACCACGACCTGTCTAAATCAAAATAATCCGAGAAATGGAACAGATAGCATTTTAGTGAATATCATATGCTGGAAGAAAAGCTATATCCCCTTCTCAAAACTGGAAAGGGATACCCTGTGAGAAAGATTTATAGATTTGCAAGAACGGTCAGAGGAGGGAGACCAGAACTGTATTTCTTTCATTTGATATCTGCTTAGTCAGTAAAGGGCTGACAAAAGGGTAGCAGCTGTGGAGTGACCTGTACACGCACTGTTTGTGAGATGAAGATGTCTATATCTGCCATTGATACATTGGACATCTCAGAAAGTTGCTGGGTGTGAGTTCATTGTGTTAGTGCATGAGAGGTCTGCCCAGTGGATGAGGGCACCCAGATAGTGTGAGTTACTGTCTGAGAAGGTGCGAAAGTGGTTGAGTGGAAATTCGGTCTTCCCCTGGAGGGAAATGAGCAGTGCATTTCAGAACACCATCATTTGGACACCAGACAGTGGGTTCTCCTGCCAACCATTGCAGGCTGTAAGCCAGCCACAACTAACTAGTGGAGCACTGCAGCTGACCAAGTCCAGGAAGGGAAGGTTTGCCTTTTCCTCCTCTTCCTCACCCAAGGGCTAAGAAGAGGCTGGGTCTACAAGAAAGGGGAAAAGCAGGTCTTCAAACCATATCCCAACCTAGGCTTGTGTCCCTCCTACCTTACACGGAAACAACAAAGGCCCTAACTTGTGGTAGCCGAATAGCAGGGAAGAGAATTGAAATGGCCAAAAAGCTGTGAACTTTGGGCCAAGATGTTAAGAGAACTTTGCTAAATGAAAACTGATTCAGAATAGTATGGATTAGAACAATTATTAGAAAAACTAAAGCCGATCATATTTTGTTTCTTGAGTTTAGACTCTTCAATGATCAGAATGCTTTTGTGGAGACAACTGCTATGCTTGAAAGAACATAGATGGCCTTTGAAGTATAACACTTCATTCAAAGTCAAGTTCCATCATATAGTAGCTATGGAATCATAAGCAATTATCTAACATCTGCAACCTTCTGTTTCCTTATTGATAAAAGTAGATTAATAATACCAAATTCCTTTAAGAAGATTAAGGAGAAGATATATAAATATATATTTCTTAATTATATATATTAAGATACTGTAATAAGGAATAACATGTGTCAGTAAGTATCAGGGTTTTATTTTTTCCCACTGTGACCACAAGGGATTATTCAAGAGGTGAGTTAAAGAGATATTCTTTTAAAAAATTCATTTTGTGATAAGGTAGGTAAATATGAAAAGTATTTCAACAGCAATTTAATAGCAGTTTCTATTTATACTCTTAGTAAATTCATACACCTGTTCTAACCTGGAAAGATTTTGTATTTTATATCAGGTAGATAAAAGGTGCAGATAGTTTGGTGAACGTGTCTTACCTCTCCTGAAATCTAGCACATCGTATTGATTCATCTTGTTTATACCACATCAGTAAGTCCCCGCTGATTTTTAGATTTTGGCATCTAACATGCTTTTCTGAATTTCTTCTATGTATTTTTTCTTGAAGAAGAGTGCTAGAAGAGAAGCTGTTTTTAACCTAATGTACACTTAGTATATTAATTTCAATATTATGACATAATATTAAAATGGGCAGTACTCAGATTTAGATTCACTGGGTTTGTATGTGTGTGTATATGTATGTGTGTGTGTGTGTGTGTGTACTGCCTATTTCTCTGTGTGTGTATATATATACACACACACACATTGTTTATGTAATTCATAATAAATAAAATGTATGTTACATATGCATATGTAATTTAAATATATACCATATATGTTATAGTTACTATATATAACTTTGCTTTGTTAACATTTTAACAAATGACATTTTTAACATTATTTCAATAGTAGAACAAAACTGAAAACAAAACAAAACCTTCCAGACATTGTTTCAGATTGTCAACCTGAGGGTTCATAATGTCAGCTCCTTGGGAGATCCAGGTAATTTTTAACATGCTATCCCGAGGTATGATTACTGCAGAGGATGTGGTATACTGATGCTCAGGTTTAGACAGAGGGTATGGCCACCAAGTGGGGAATGGAATTAGGCTGTCCAAAGGGATATAATAAGGAGTAATAGATTGAAATTATGCCTGGGTAGATGCAGCTGGCTAGAAAGAAAAAAATGTCCTCTGAGATCTTATTATCTTCTGACGTACACTAGCATGAGGCATGGTGAAAATACCAATTGGATAATTTTAAATTTGTCTGACCACCTCGTGAATACTTTTGTTTACAACAACCCATCCTAAAACTGGTTTTCAAAAGGTCTAGTTAGGAAAAAAATTGATATGTGTGAGTGTGTGTATGTGCATGCATGTGTAACTTATTGTACTATATATGTGTTTAATGAATTCACGCATATAATTTTTGCAGTTAATAATTTTGCAAATAAGTATGTTTTCTAATATTTCTTTGGGGGGTGGTGGTAAACTTTTCATTTGTTTTATGGAGATATAATTCGTATGCGATGTAATTTACTCAATGTGTGCAATTTAATGATTTTTAGTGTATTCATAGTTGTGCAATCATCACCATAATCAAATTTGGAGCCCCCTGAAAGACACCCCTTCTCTCTCCTTCTTCCAAGCCCTAAACAACTACTACTTTTCCTCCATATCCCTTTGCTAATTCTGGACATGTCACATAAATAGAATAATATAATATGTGATTTTTTATGACTAGGCTTTTTTCATTTGTATAATGTTTTCAAGGTTCATCCATGTTGTAGCATGTATCAGTATTTCATTTATTTTAAATACTGAATAATATTCCATTTATGAGTATACTACAATTATTTATCCATTCATCAGTTCATGGACATTTGGGTTATTTCCACTGTTTGGTAATCATGAATAATGCTATCATAAGCAATCATGTACAAGATTTTGTGTGGAAAGTGCTTGACTACTTGATGTCTGGCTTTCTTCCTTTCTCCACATCTGTATAACTTATACAATACAGAATTTTATAACATTTATTCTATACGTTGCACTTTGAAGGTCTTTTTTCTTGGCATCCTTGAAAGTATTCAAATAAACTATAATGTATATTCAAACGTTAAAGAATACTCTGAAAATATTAGAGTTACTGCTTTCATGTAGTATATTTGATCATTAGTATATTCTCTTAGATTTAAGAATAAATTATCTGTTAGGTTTATAGGAAAGGGAAAATACTTTAGTAATCATCCACTTTACACATTCCATCTGTTTCTATTTTTATAGCACTTTCACTCATGTTCTAGAGCACATATGCTCATTTTCATTTTGCAGATAATAAAACTAAAATACAAAGTTGCTCATGAGTGCTGCAGGTCACATGATAGTAGCAGAATTTCCATGCAGTTGAATTGTCTGATTCTTAAGTTCAGTATATCTGGGTTCTCATCAACTCTGTCACTTACTTGTGTGTGACTCTACTAAGATATTTAACCTTTCTAAGCATAACTTTTCTTGTCTTTGTATGGGACTGATATCCATGTATTTATAGTACTGATATTCACTTCACATATAGGATTAGTATTTGATGTAGATGGAATGATTCATGTTAAACTTTGTAAATTTAACAAGCGTAAGTGTCTAATAGAGATTAGTGGCTTTAGTACGAATAACAGCAAAAGTAACAGTAGTAGTAATAGTAAGAATAACTAGAACTAAAAATCTGGTTTCATGATAACTAATCCAGATTTTTTTTTTTTTTTTTTGGTATGCCAGACAAAATTTATGTAATTGGCTTGCCATTTGGTTATTTTTGGTCCCTGAGTGTGTCTAATTTCTCACCCACTCTTTGGCCAAAAATAATCCAAATGCCAACATTTATTCACATATCTGAAGTCACACACATTGGTATGCACATTGAGTGGCCAAAAATAAGCACCCAACCAAATGGCAAGCCATATCCAGAGAGTTTATACACACACACAGCTAAAATATCAATTCATGTAACGCTTCTCATTTTTAAGGCCCCTTCTAAAGGTTAATATTCTCACTGCACCCATGGAGCAGCACATGAGTCAGTGGTATAATTTGTCTGAGCTCATGGAAATAAACAACTTGGAAAGCTAAAACTGACAGAGCCAATAGCTACACTTGAATTAGAAGGTAGCATTTTGTATCTTTATCTTTTTTCCTCTATGTCTTACATACAAACATACACACACAAACACACACATGGTATTTCTTATATTTTTATTTAAATAACTTTAGTTTTTATTAATGGTGACAAAAAATTAAAAGGAAAAAAATCATGGGCAGTACCATCACTAAAAACCAACCTATTTATTTTCTTTCAAATTTTAACTTCACATAGTTGTATTATCCCAGCTCTACAATTTGAGTGCTGCTTTTTACTTTATAGCCTCAGCATTTTATGTTATTGTGATTCTTATTTACTTAAGGCGAAAGACTGATTGTTGGAAGTTACCATTCCATGGTGGGTTTATTTTAGGTTCATTTTAGTGATCTTTGGGTCAAAAGCTATATAACATATATGTAGAAAGTTGAATATTTGAGAAAAAATATTTTGTGAAATATTTCACACAGTATTCGCTTTAAATTTTCTCTTAGAATTGGATTGTATTATTTCCTAAACACTGTGGAATTCAGAATTGTTTTTCCCCAGGAAAACTCACCCAATCACTGCTTAAGATTAAGAAAGCCTAATTTAATATGATGAAGCTGTTGAACAGTTTTCAGCTCTAAGAAACAAAAAAAAAAAAAAAAAAAAAAGAAAAGAACTATTGATTTTGTAACTATTTCTTTGAAATGCCATTTTGAAAATATAATGCATGTAATATACCACAAATAATAGGGCCTATGTCTTCTCTTTTCTTCTGTCCACGAAGCTGAGATGCACAGAGTTAACCTTTTTATCCTAAGAGTATGGACTTGTACAACATTGTGATAGCTCTTGTGAATCAGAAGTGGAATCTTCCTGATGTGTAGATAGAAATGTATGTATGATTACACCTATGTGGAATAGACAGCATCCAAAGAGAGCAAGCCAAGCATTAACCTGTTGTCCAAAGTAACACCTAGAAAACTCAGTATATAAAAAAAGTCAGTTAAAAAATGGAATTTCAACATTTCAAATTTTTCAGATGCTTCAAACACGGACACTTGTACAAAAATAAGGTTCAGCAATAACAGAAACACATTCAAGAATGTAAAGACCCATGTCACAAACTGTAGAGCTGATTTGATTGTTGGTTTTTCAGTTTGTTTTCTACACTAGGTCGTTAAGAAAAAGACCAATGTAACTTGCTGTTGTTAGCTTTGTAAAATTTGAGGAAAATAGCTATTCCTCTTTGACTTCAGGCTAAGGATCCTGAGTTTTCAATCTTTGACCCCAAGAACTCAATTATGACTTTAATTCAGTTATCAGAAAGCCTGGCAATAGGTTTGCTAGCTCTTCACCTGCGCTACGACCTTGATTCTCCAGGCTCTTCACAGTTTTGCCATTCATTATTCCCTCTCAGGCTTCAGGAGATCTTTCTTACCATTTTCCAGGCTGCCCTCTCTGGGACCTTCAATTTCTTCTCCCATTGACATCTAGCCATTTTTAATTTTCTGGCCTATGTCCCTTTCACTGCTTCCTTTTTCAAGTACAGACTCAAGTTATTGAATGCTGCTATAGAGCTATTTTAAAAGTCTAAACAAAAAATGAGGATCAGTTCCAAATAAATTCATGCATTTTCACATCTTAAGAATTTTCAAACCCTCCTCTCTCACGTGCTACCAATGATGTTGTATTTTGTTTTACTATAAATGTTGAAGCTATTTGGTCTGCCTCCCCTAATAGACTTTATATTCATATATCATCTTCTCCTTAATGTGTTTATTTAGCCTAGACATGTATTAATTTTGCTATAAGTGTGAGACAGGATAACAAAGGTACCAGTGGTCCCAGAAAAGAGGCTTAAGTCAATAGTTCTTTTTCTTGCCTCTCAAAACTCACATTTATCATTACTGCTCAAGTCTATTGCCGTCTTTTTTTTTTTTTTTTTTTTTTTTTTTTTTTTGAGACCGAGCCTCACTCTGTTGCCAAGGCTAGAGTGTAGTGGCATGATCTCCACTCACTGCAACCTCCTCCTCCCGTGTTCAAGCAATTCTCCTGCCTCAGTCTCCCAAGTAGCTGGGACTACAGGTGCCCACCACCACACCTGGCTAATTTTTTGTATTGTTAGTAGATACGGGGTTTCACTGTGTTAGCCAGGATGGCCTCTATCTCCGGACCTTGTGATCCTCTCGCCTCTGCCTCCAAAAGTGGTGGGATTACAGGCGTGAGCCACCACACCCGGCCTCAACTTACTTTTTAAATTCTTTCTATACACCACTCCTGTGTAACTAATCATTCCTCCTTTTGTTTGCTGTAGCCCTTTGTTTGTGGTGTCCATTATGGTACCTCAAAACAGTACAGTAGGCGTAGTAGCTGCATGTGAAGAAGTGTATTTTCTCCTTTAACTTGTGATGTATTCAAGCTTGGAAAGATAGAAGGCATAATGTTTTGATCAGGAGAGATATTTGGTAACTATGTATTGAATAAAAGTAGACTTGATAGTCCTAGGTATCACAATAGGGAAAATAGAACTTAAGGAAAAGTTTTAAATATAGGTAAGGAAAAGGAGAAATATAAAACCAATGGACTAAGAACAGTGTGATGCTAGCTCTGTAAGTGCACTACCTTGGAAGCTAATCCTCCAGCCCTACTCAAGCCTTTGGCTGTCTATAGCCACAGTCAGAAACTTGGCAGCAATCAAACGAGACCCTGAGCTTGAATTGCTTAGTTAAGCACCCTCGGATTATTGACTCTTAAAAATAATGAGGATAATGTGTGTGTATCATTTTTTTAAGCCATTTAGTTTTATGGTAACTCATAATTCAGCAATAGCTAACGAGTACACCTTCTTTTCCTAATAAAACAAGTTCACTGAGATATGGAATATCTACTGTGAACTCAGAAGATAATAATCTATCAGAAGAGAAAATTCCATGAATAACTTTAGAACAGTACTAATGCATTACTTTACCTCATGTTACGTAGATTTAAAGCTCCACTGGATCCTTGCTCTTGAGGGACACTTGATGTGCTATTTACAATGAGTACTCACTTAGAACATCTTCTACTGGACCCTAACCCTACTATTGTCTCTATCATTCATTTTTTAGACATTAACCACAGTAGATTCAAGTTTAATGGGTTTGAGGTAAGGTCCTAGTGTCAAGGCTTTTTAGAACTCTATGTGTGACTCTGTCGTTCAACCAAGGTTGAAAATCACTTGAATTATTTTATTATTATTGTTTTTTATGCTCCTCATTAGATTGTAATTTATTGCATAGCAGTAAGCATACTTTTTACCTCTGCATAGCATTTAGTACAGTGCCTTGGATAGAGTAAGAAGCAAATAACTATTTGTTTACTGATCGGCTACACAATATGTCTTCAAAACAGTACTTGAAAGTATATTGAAATACTGGCCTCAAAAATTAAACAGTGAGAAACAGAAGTAAAATAAAAGAAGATCTAATGAAACAGAGGACCATGGAGAAAAAGGGAGGCTTTTCAAAAGTAGATTTACACCTTCACTTTTTGGTCAGCACATTCTTATTTAGTATTGACTGATAAAAAGAACAAGAAAAATGAAAAAAAAAAAATAGGAAGAAGATAGGAGATGAGGCAATGTAATGCAATTTTCATGGGTTCCAGAAGTTCTTAGGAATGATTTTAAATGTAGTGTTCTAAAGTTGCTCTTACCTTTGAAAACCATAGCTCAGTGCACTAAAATTTCATTTCATTCATTGTATCTGGGTTATATTTACTTCTTGCTGAAATATTCTAGAGGAAACCAAATGATAGTGTTCCAGATTGCTACAAAGCCTTTGATATATTGGATGTTTTGACATGAATGTTAGCTAGAGAGTTTTAGAAGGGTTACACCAATGAGAGCCTGTTTAGCTCTCTCCATTTACACTCAGTGAGCCATGTGTCGCTATCTGCAGCCTTGTCATCATTCTTGCCAAAACATCGATTATTTTATGTTATTGTTAAAAAAGTTCCAACTCACAATTATGTTTTTATTCTTCTCTGTTTTAGGTCAAGACTAGTATCTCTGATAAAATATTAATATCTTAGAAGACTGTATTTCATAGTAGAAACAGTAATGAGGCTGAATAATTATTACTGCAGACAGTAGATAAAACAGTGAAAGCAGCAGACATGATACTAAGTTTGCAGGCAGTTATTACAGCTAAGAGTAAGAGTTCATCTAGATTCTCAAAAAATAAGTCTAGTAGGCAGCAAATTCTATGATATACATTTATGGGCGGGTACGTATTACAGAAAGCTTCCAGTAGGTTTTGTTTATTGATGTATATTTCCATTGCTGAATCAAAATATTTATAATAGGTAATGAGTAGATTGTCATTCATAAACTATAAAGTAATAAAAATGAAAAATAAAGGAATTATTAGCTGCATCCTGCAGTATAGTAACTGTTTCTTAATGGGTTACTCTCTCATCTACTCTGTCATTACAGACATTGTGAATCATAATAGAAAGCTGCAAGGATGTTAGGAAAATTTGTCCAGAAATAGTAATAAAATTATAATATTCTATGTATCTGATTTTCTAGTATGAATTTTCCACCTTTGTTTTATGAAATTGTCCAAAAAGAATATATTGTATTTTATGCAGTCTCGCAGGGAGCAATGTGTCTTTTTAAGAAAAGAGGAGTGGACCATTTTGTATCATTCATTTAGTTAATCTGCTTGTTCCTATACACCAAAATAATGTCATACATTATGAAAATGTGCTTGCATGCTCCCTTGCCACTTTTGGAAACAATTCATTGATAAATCCTTCATTAAAATAGCATTAAGAGTTTGGTTTCTACCAGGAAACTTAAATAGAGACACTAATATACTCATTACTGGCTTATTAATGTCAGAGTGTATGTCTGTGTGTATGTGTACAAGAGAGAGAATGAGTAAGAGAGAGAATGAGTAAGAGAGAGAGCGATTACTTTACCATACATGCACTTTCTTCTTATATTTGTTGTAGTTTCTTGTGTAAAGCATAATCTTTTACATTCTTAAATGCAAATTATATTTTGGTGGGGTGGGGTGGGAGTTCCAAAAGAGTATATTTCTCTGGGAGTTAACTAAACAGAAGCAAGCCTCATTTCAAAATATGATTTCTAAAATACTAGTTTTTTAAAAAAGTCTTTGCAGGAATCCTTGACCTGCAGTCATTATAATGAAATCTGGAGCCAATGATGGATATGTGAACCTTTGGATTCAATCTTTCCAAACATATTTCTGACTAGAAGGAATTTGGTTTTATTTTCATCCAGCTAACGTGAAATAAAATTGTCCTTTCAAAATATTTCTATGAGAATTGGTGTATCCAGATGACAGGTGCTAATTGAAAATTCTATGAACCATTTCCAAAGTAGCACAGAAAGGAGTGATTGTTTCACTTGATCAAGTCCTCAACTCTGGGCATTCTTGGCTTTTTGTTCTGATAATGCTTCTGCCACCATGCTATCCTTGGGCGGCTACAGGGGAGTGTTAGCCATGCTGTACACCTTTGTAGCTCTGGGGACAAAGTTAGGCCTTTTGTCTTTGGAGATATACCTGTGCTCCAAAACTTCATTAATATAAACACTGACAACAGTCACTCACCCAAGGGGGTTCTTCAGAAGCAATTTTCAGAGTACAAGAAACCATGCAATATTCAAGACGTAGGGCCTCACATGAAGCAAATATTTTAGCCTTATCCATACTAAGGGATAATCTAGAATGGGGTTTTAGGATCACTGCACTTTAATGACATCTTGAATAATAAAGGACTGCTTCTATGGTGTCTTCAGCTGTCACATCGATGGTTCTGCTTGAAGCTGGGAAGCAAAACAAACAGTTAAAAAACAATTTGTATTGTATTAAAAAAATCATTGAGTTGCCTTTAGAAACCATAGCTACTTTTAAGGAGCTGTATTTCTTCAGTTACATCATGGGCATTCAAGAGTTGGGGAAAAATAAGAAGGTATAATTGTTCATGGGAAAATACGAAGGAAATTTTGGGAAGTTGTATGATGTAATAGGGATAATGCTAGAGTGAAATATTAGAGCAGTCTTATTCTCCTATATGGGATATGGCTAGCTGTGTTACCTTGAACAATTCACTTTTCCCCTGGTGCCTCACTCATCCTATGAAATGAGTGAACTATTAAATGATCCTATTTAATTATCTAAATGGTCTTCTCTTTTCCCAATAATCTAAATCTGCATACAAGTGAGTGTGCCAGCTGCTAGATTCTTTATTCTTTTGAGGCTTTATAAAATCCCCAGGAAACCTAAAGCTCAGCATTTAAATTGCTATTTGGCGATGGCAATACCCCACAGATGATCTGAAGGGTTGGGGGTTTGGTTACAGTGCAGCTGGTTAAACTCTGAAAAGACAAGAGGTTTGACTTTACAACCAACTGGAATTTCCTTTTCTGTTGAAGGAAAAGAGTGGCAAATACATGTGGAAGTATTAACTTTGTCACTTGACTTGCAATAAGGCATTTAAAAAATATGTTCATTGTCTTATGTTGTAGTCCACTACTTAATGAGGGGTTTGGTAGGTGTCAAGCAGCTGTGATATTAGCATGTCTCTTTATTTACTGATGAAAATCTCAGAGGAGAGTTGTGTCTGGAATAAAGAAATAGCTAAATTGATATCTGTACTGGATGGGAGAACACACACAAAAGGAAAACAAAACTTACAGAAGAGAATTAAGATACTGCTTCTCACTGGGCTTATCTTCAGAAGGAAGTTATCAAGGATAAAAATATGAAACTTAGAGATTAATGAAAATAATAAAACTTTTTAAAGCAAAACATCACAAAAAATAATAGTGTAAAAGGGGAAAGATGCATTACTTCAATCTCTAACGTAGGCATCAAAAACATCATTACATTTCAAGTGAATGAAAAGATGATTCTGATTCATCAACATTTTGAGCTGAAAGTTGCTTCAGAGACTAATCCAAAGTCTTCATTTTAGGAAAAGGAGACTAAGTTCCTAAAACTACCTTATTTAAATGTTCATGATCAGTTGATATGCTAATGGCTAGGAAGAATGAGTCTTAGACAGACTCTCAGGTTCCCCATCAACTGTCCCACCGCGCTTTTGACCTCTTTCCCAGGTGACAAAATAAGATAGAACGGTATTCTAACTGTTATGCCTCTAAGAAAACAAAGATTTGGCACTTGAACTCAAGCATAGTTTCCTTTGAAATCGTCTTCATCAAACAGTGGACTACAATTTTCTGAAAAAGAGTTTGCTAGGAGACTGTGTACATATTATCCCAACATTTGATGTATTTTTTAACTTTTATTTTAGACTTGGGGTTACATGTGAAGGTTTGTTACACAGGCAACCTCATGCCATGGGGGTTTCTTGTACAGATAATTTCATCACCAAGATATTAAGCTCAGTACTCCACAGTTATCTTTTCTGCTCTTCTCCTTCCTCCCACCCTCCACCCTCAAGTAGACCTCAGTGTCTGTTGTTTCCTTCTTTGTGTTCATTAAGTTCTCACCATTTAGCTCCCACTTATAAGTGAGAACATGCAGTATTTGGTTTTCTGTTCCTGCATTAGTTTGATGAGAATAATGGCCACCAGCTCCATCCATGTTCCTGCAAAAGACATGATCTCATTTGTTTCCATGGCTGCAGAACATTTTAAAATAGAAAATGTGGGATAATAAATGGCAATATTAAACAACTCTTGTTAGTTGAAGGAATATTGGCATATGTTATCTATGGGAACATGTTGATAAATATATAACTGTATATCTGCCTGTATTATACTCTGTGTCATATTGCCTCACTTCTACACTGATTGCATTGATATTAAATGTATTTGTGTTCCTTAATGAAAAGGATGGTGCATGGTAGAAACAAAACATGGAAACTTATTTGATGTAGAGAGTCACAAACATGACTAGCACATTAGATAATCAAAACATAAATAAAATTTGACGAGGTACAAACATGTTCTTTGCCATACCGTTTTTGATAGTGTTTAGGAAACTTTTCTGTAATTCTAATAAGCAACAATGTTTTTGCATTATAGAACAAGGGCATCTAAAGGCATTTCTCAGCTATAGAAATTAGAACCCCATAAGTGACTTCAGGGAGTGAATCTATCCTACACAGGTTAGTAAGGGAGGATATCTAAGAACATGCACTTGTAAGTGGGAGCTGAACAATGAGAGCACATGTACCTAGGGAGGGGAACAACACACACTGAGACCTGTGGGGGTGGCCAGGGGCAGGGAGACCACCAGGAAAAATAGTTAATGCATGCTGAGCCTAATACCTAGGTGATGGCTTGATAGGTGCAGCAAACCACCATGGCACACGTTTACATATGTAACAAACCTGCACATCCTGTACATGTACCCCCAGAACTTAAAATAAAATTAAAAAATAAAAAAACAAAAAAAGAAAGGCCATCCAAGGAATTTAGTACGGACAATATTACGATTATTATATTCAACCTTTACATTTCTTTCTTCTCACTCTACAATCAGAATAAGAAACTATGATATTATATTTTAAAATCATTGATATTATTAATAGTCCTAACAGTAAGAGCAAGTTAGATCATTACATATAATCACATTATCAGGTAGTATTTGTGTGTTTCCTCAAAAAACAGTTGCCCAGGCATAGTTATTGCCAGTTTCTCAGTCTATACAACAAGATAAGGTGAAACTACGGAAATGCCTGGCTTGGGAAAAGGGAAGAGTGACAATCAAAAGCAATGCCAGTGGAGAAGACAGTCTTTGTAAGATTATTTTTTTCCTATGATGAATAGACTTGTAAATATTTTAAAGATATTATTGCTTCTCATTATCTAAACAAAGCACTACTATTGATAGGAAAAGAAAAAGGTGATATAATAAATATGCACAATAACAGCCTATTAGCCTATAAAATGGCAATCGATGTCAAAATTTAGCACAAAATGCAGAATTAGTATTGAAGCACTGCAGTTTGTTAGATCATGAGCAAATATCATGCATGAAGCAACAAGGAAACAAGGAGCAGCTGGATCATATGCAATGATTTAAACATGATGCTGTGAACACGAAGAATTGATCTTTGAAGTGATCGCTGATGAGGTTTGCCTGGACCCAAGCAGCTTCTCCAGGGGAATGTGTATGGTTCTCATCTTGCATGCTCTGCATATTTATAGAATACAGAATAAGAATGATTTTAATTATGCATGGACCAGAAAAGAACTGCTGACCAATCTTCAGTCCAGGATATATCTGAGATTTTAACTGCTGAAGTGTAAAAGACTACCACAGATTATCCAGTTGCTCTGTCAATGGGCACAGAAAATGAATCTGTGTAAATCTCTCATCTACAGGGCCATCAAAATTAATTTGATGACATTTTTGTTCTTTCTAAAGATGGCCTCAAATTGATTACAGGGTGAAGTTTAATACCTTTCATTCTGTCAGTTAAAGTTGTTTTTAGGAAGTGTAAAAATACTTAAAGTTATCTGTTGTTGTTCTTTAATTTGAACAAAGAGGAGAGAAAAATGACAGATCACTCAATGTCTTTAAATTAGATCAGTTCATGCATGTTCCTTCAGACAGTCATCATTAAATGAACCTCTAATTTATCTTAGATTCTTGTAAAAATATCTTAGAAAAGCCTATTCTCATAGAAATTATGTTTAAATTTCCAAAGGAATTAAATAAAACCTAGAGAGTTTAAGTAACTTATCCAGCATCATAGAGCAAAGATGACACTGGAATTCAAGTCTTGAGACTTCCAAACATTATCTTTCAAAGGAAAATGTCACATCTTTAGAATGCTAGTCCATGTATGAATTGTAACAGCTAATACATTTTGAAGTTGGGGAATGGGAGGGGCAAAGAACTTTAAAGTTTTTGAGCTTTTAATATAATTCAAAGCAAATTCATAGTCCACCTTGGCATAAAGATAGCTAGAATTTATGAATTTGTATTCTTTGATTTGTCAATAATATTTAGCCCTTAGGGGTCAGTTCATAATATAGTAAAGTGATACATAATAAGAGAATGCTCATATAAATAGCCAGAATCTTCTGTTTAGCTGCTGGAAAACTAGTCAACTACTGCAGGTCTCAAGCTAAACTGTTGATGTTTGGTATGGGCACGGGTAAGATTGAATATGAAGGAAGCATTGGGGACACAAAATTCAAGTGAATATTAGTCACAAAGCAGTCCATATTCGGATAAATTTCTGTAATAACCATTTTACCATTATGTAATCAGAGCCAGACCACCTGGGTCTGAGTTGCAGTTTCCCTATCTGCTGACCTAAGGGCAAGCCAGTAAATTGGTGGGCAAGTCACTTAATTTATAGGGTTGTAGTTAAGACAAAAGGAGTTAAATTATATAACAGATAGATGGTAATTACTACTACACAAGCATTAGCTGTTACTATAAGGAGTAATAGTAGTGTAATAGTCATTATCAACAGTGTAGGATTTACATTTGTTTTCTGTAAGTAGTTCATACAACCACTTTCAAATTGCTCAACTTTTTTTTTTTCTTTTTTTCCAAAAGAGAATATGTCTTTGAGATAGATTTGTGGCCACAGAATGGTAACGGATATAAAATATTAATATAATTATGCCAGTAATTGACCCCATTTTTCTATGAATATCTTATTAATTGAGAAATTTTATAATGGATACCTTTGAAGTACTAATCCTGATGCTTAACATATGAAAGGTAGTTTTTAATTCAAAAGAAAATTAGATATTAGTGGCACAATAAAGCTTTACTCAGGGCAATTTAACAATTTGTATATGCTGCCAGTAGTGGCAGGAGAGGGAACAGAAGAGTGGCCCTGCTGGAAGTCTACCCAAGGTTATACATAATATCAATCAGTAATATGCCACAGTTTATAAATATCACTGAAAGTTGTTGTAAAATAAGAAGCAGGAATAAATTATAAATGCCTAAATGATAGCACAGCAGCTTTGTTTGGTAAAAAGTAAAGGAAAAAGAAATCACAAGATGTGAGTGGGACAATACCAGAACACTCATAGGCTCTAAATATATTTAACAGCTGAATTTGATACATTTAGAGAAATTATGATATTGAAGCCTTTTATTTTTGTAGTTTTAATTTTGAAGTAATTTGTTTAATCAGTGCTATATGACTGCTGCTTTTACTGATGATGAGGATATGGAAGGAACATCAAAAATGGAATTATTTTTATGAAAATAAGTAAAGTGAACATGTTAACTAATTAAATTAAGTACAACTGAATAAGTAAGGGAACGTAATATTATTGTGCAAGAATACTGACCCTGTAGTAAAAGGAAAATACTGTTCTTATATGAGAACAGTAATCTTGTCAGATTGAGTTTAAGACTATTTTAAAGGATTTAAAGAGTAATATATGCAACAATAGCTCGGAATGTCCCTTTAAAAATACGTGTTTTATTACACAATTAGTATGTATTCTTCCTGTTGGGCAGGTGGCTCACGCCTGTAATCCCAGCACCTGTAATCTCAGCCTGCCAATGGGAACGATCACTTGAGGCCAAGAGTTTGAAACCAGTCTGGCCAACATGGCGAAACCCTGTCTCTACTAAAAATAAAAAAAAAAAAATTAGCCGGGAGTGGTGGTGCCTGTCTGTAATCCCAGCTACTGAGGAGGCTGCGTCACAAGAATCATTTGAACCTGGGAGGAGGAGGTTGCAGTAAGCAGAGATTGCACCACTACATTCTAGCCTGGGTGACAGGGCAGGACTCTGTCCCCTCCCCCCCACAAAAAAAGTAAATATTCTTCCGATTTGTATGCCTATGTGGATATATAGGTATCATTTTACAAAAATAGAATTATATTATGTAAACTTATTTTGTAACCTGCTATGCAAATTACTAACAGCTAAGGAATATATCCCCATGCCATTAAATTGTATATCTTTATCATCATTCTAAATTGCTACATAGTATTTTATTGAATGGATGTTCACTAATTTGTTTAATCAAACTATTTTCAGGATGTATCTGAAAGACAAGTATTGTAATTACAGCGAAGTTACATTATAGTCTATAATCAATATTTTAAAAGATGCATTTCATGCTTTAAAGAAAATGATACTGTAATAATCAACTATGAAAAATACTATTTTCTCTAACAGACTTCTTACTACATTGAATAATCTAACCTCATCTCATTTGTAAATGAATTAAATTAAATACTGAAATTGAATAAATTATTTATAAGACCTTCTGGGATATAGGCATAATTCTTCCAGCTACAAATTGAGCTACTCAATAGAATATATAATATTTTTAGAACTTAGAAACTGCATTCTATTTTAGATAAAATCCTCTTTTTAGGACTTTAAAATAAACTTTATAAAAGTATGCTCTCTTATTCCAAACGTCTTTATACAGCATGTGAAGACTTGCTTCTTTATAATTTAGATATGCCTTTCTAGCCAGTATTTTCAGTTTTTGAAGTTGTATGTTTGAAAAAACACAAACAAAAATTTGTTTCAGGAGTTAATAACATTGCATTAGGTTAATACATATATTAAAAAATATTATACACTGTATTAAGTATTCCATGGTATGCCACGGAATACTATGCAACAATAAAAAGGAATAAACTATTGATACACACAACAACTTAGATGGATCTCTGCGGAACTATGCTGAATGAAAAAGTCCAACAGAAAAAGTTACATAAATATGACTCCAGTTACAAGACATTCTTGAAATGGCAAAATTATAGAGATGGAGAATAGATTATTAATTTGACAAGCCTCAAGGATGGAGTGGGGAGAGGGGTTGTATAAGCCAAAGAGAAGTAGCAAGAGGGATCCTTATGATGATGGAACCAGTTCTGCATTTTAACTGTGGTGTTGGCCACATATATCTACACATATGATAAAACTACCTATAACTATACAAACACACAAATGAGTACATGTAAAACCGGTGAAGTTGGAATAATCCCTGGACCAAAGTCAATTTCCTAATTTACATATTATACCATAGCTAGACAGGATATTATCATTGTAAGAACTTGGCTGGTCATGATGGCTCACACCTGTGATCCCTAAACTTTGGGAGGCTGAGGCGGGTGGATCATTTGACGTCAGGAGTTAGAGGTCAGCCTGGCCAACATAGTGAAACCCCGTCTCTACTAAAATAAAACAACAATTAGCTGAGCATCGTGGCACGTGCCTGTAATCCCAGCTACTTAGGAGGCTGAGGCAGCAGAAAAGCTTGAACCTGGGAGGCGGAGGTTACAGTGAGCTGAGACTGCGTCACCGAACTACAGCCTGGGCGGCCACAGAGTGAGACTCCGTCTCAAAGAAAGAAACTGAGTGAAGGACACACAAGAATTTCTGGTACATTTTCACAACTTTCTGTGCTACTATATTTCAAAATAAAAGGTTTGTAAATAAAAGAATTGTCTTAACACTTTAAAATGTTAGGAGGTGTAGGCCAGGCGCGGTGGATCACGCTTGTAATCCCAACACTTTGGGAGGCCAAGGCGGCTGGATTACCTGAGGTCGGGAGTTTGAGACTAAACTGACCAAGATGGCGAAACCCCGTCTCTACTAAAAATAAAAAATTAGCCAGGCGTGGTGGTGCATGCCTGTAATCCCAGCTACTCAGAAGGCTGAGGCAGGAGAATCGCTTTAACCTGGGAGGCGGAGGTTGCCCTGAGCCGAGATCACGCCATTGCACTCCAATCTGGGCAACAAGAGTGAGACTCCCTCTCAAAAAAAAAAAAAAAAAAAAAAAAAGGTTAGGAGGTATAATAATGGGGCTTGGAGACTTTCAAAGAAGACGGGCTAAATCAACAGAAAATGACATTGTTTTGTTTTTATTTTAAAGATACCATTAAGCTATCAAAGCCTTAGTTAATATTAGAAACTTTTTTATGATGGTTGCCTATATGCTTGAAATTTAAAAGTGTCATATATATTTCAGACAAAATTCTCTTTGAAGTTAGAACACACCCAAGAAGAAACTTTTATGCGTCCCTGAGAAAAGCATATACAATATTTGGTGTGGCATTCTCAACTAATTTATGTAGTGTAATTGTGCCTCCACTTTAAGAAAAAAAAATATGTGTATGTGTGTGTGTGTATATATATATATATAATTTTTCGTGGTTGAAATATATTCTTACTCTCTTTTAAGGAAAATGGTATTTAATTGCAAACTTTCCTGTGATAATTTGAGATGATAACTTACAATATTTACCATTTTCATGATCTTACTCTAGTTTATTTATGGTCCCATTAGTTGAACAGAATGTAATCTCTCCATTTTCAAAGTTAGTATCCTGAAGTTAAAAGGTCCAGTTTGTCAATGATATAGTATTAGAACTCATTTCTGATTCTTTCAGCCTTTTTCCTACTAATCTCATACCACTTCACTCAAGATGATTGTATGTTGTTTGACTTTGATTTCTGAAATGTAGAAAAGTCAGTCAGAACACTTCATCTGTGTATCATCCATGTGCAAACTGTATAGCATGAAGGAGTTCAGAATGAGACTCAACCAAATTATTGCTTACAATCTATTGATACACTAATTCAATAACTTTAAATGATTGCAGGCCTCTTAGAGTTCAGATCTGTTGTATATAAAATGAACAGTAAAGTGGTGTTTAAACTTCAGTGTAGTTTGAATACTCTGTCAAATCCACATTCCCTTCCTGCTTATACTGAGTATCCTCTTAGCAGTTTTCATTCCCTTCCTGCTTATACTGAGTATCCTTTTACCAGTTTTGAGACGACTCATTCTAGAAGGCTTTGACAATTGATCATTTGCCACCAAGATATACTGATATATTTTGCTATGTCCTTACACATAATATGAAATTATACTACCTAAGAAATACTTTAATTTTAATTTTATTTTACCACTTTTTTATTATTATACTTTAAGTTCTGGTATACATGTGCAGAACATGCAGGTTTGTTACATAGGTATACACATGCCATGGTGGTTTGCTGTACCCATTAACCCATCATCTACATTAGGTATTTCTCCTAAGGCTATCCCTCCCCTAGCCCCCCAGCCCCAGGCAGGCCCAGGTGTGTGATGTTCCCCTCCCTGTGTCCATGTGTTCTCATTGTTCAGCTCCCACTCATGAGTGAGAACATGCGGTGTTTGGTTTTCTGTCCCTGTGTTAGTTTGCTGAGAATGATGGTTTCCAGCTTCATCCATGTCCCTGGAAAAGACATGAACTAATTCTTTTTAGGGCTGCATAGTATTCCATGGTGTATATGTGCCGCATTTTCTTTATCCAGTCTATTACTGATGAGCATTTGGATTGTTTCCAAGTCTTTGCTATTGTGAACAGTGCTGCAATAAACATATGTGTACATGTCTTTATAGTAGAATGTTTTATAATCCTTTGGATATATACCCAGTAATGGGACTGCTGGGTCAAATAGTATTTCTGGTTGTAGATCCTTGAAGAATAGCCACACTGTCTTCCACAATGGTTGAACTAATTTACACTCCCAACAACAGTGTAAGAGAGATCCTGTTTCTCCACATCCTGTCCAGCATCTGTTGTTTCCTGACTTTTCAATGATCACCGTTCTAACTGGCATGAGATGGTATCTCATTGTGGTGTTGATTTGCATTTTTCTAATTACCAGTGATGATGAGCTTTTTAAAATATGTTTGTTGGCCACATACATGCCTTCTTTCAAGAAGTGTCTGTTCATATTGTTTGTCCACTTTTATATTTTTTTTTTACTGAAAATTTAAGTTCCTTGTAGATTCTGGATATTAGCCCTTTGTCAGCTGGATAGGTTGCAAAACTTTTCTCCCATTCTGTAGGTTGCCTGTTCACTGTAATGATAGTTTATTTTGCTATGCAGAAGCTTTTTAGTTTAATTAGATCTCATTTGTCAATTTTGGCATTTGTTGCCATTGCTTTTGGTGTTTTAGTTACAAAGTCTTTGCCCATACTTATGTGCTGAATGGTATTGCCTAGGTTTTCTTGTAGGGTTTTTATGGTTTTAGGTCTTACATTAAAGTCTTTAATCCATCTTGAGTTAATTTTTATATAAGGTGTAAGGAAGGGGCCCAGTTTCAGTTTTCTGCATATGGCTAGCCAGTTTTCCCAACACCATTTAATAAATAGGAAATCCTTTCCCTGTTGCTTGTTTTTGTCAGGTTTGTCAAAGATCAAATGGTTGTAGATGTGTGGTGTTATTTCTGAGGCCTCTGTTCTGTCCCATTGGTCTATATATCTGTTTTGGTATCAGTACCATGCTGTTTTGGTTACTGTAGCCTTGTACTCCTATTTAACGTAGTATTGGAAGTTCTGGCCAGGGCAGTCAGGCAAAAGAAAGAAATACAGGGTATTCAAATAGGAAGAGAGAAAGTCAAATTGTCTCTGTTTGCAGATGACATGTTTGTATATTTAGAAAACCGCATCGTCTCAGCTCAGGATCTCCTTAAGTTAATAAGCAACTTCATCAAAGTCTCAGGAAACAAAACCAATGTGCAAAAATCACAATCATTCTAACACACCAGTAATAGACAAACAGAGAGCCAAATCATGAATGAACTCCCATTCACGATTGCCACAAAGAGAAGAAAATATCTAGTAATACAACTTACATGGAATGTGAAGGACCTCTTCAAGGAGAACTACAAACCACTGCTCAAGGAAATAAGAGAGGACACAAACAAACGGAAAAACATTCTATGCTCATGGATAGGAAGAATCAATATTGTGAAATGGCCATATTGCCCAAAGTAATGTATAGTTTCAATGCTATCTCCATCAAGCTACCATTGACTTTCTTCACAGAATTAGAAAAAACTGCTTTAAATTTCATTTGGATCCAAAAAAGAGACTCTATAGCCAAGACAATCCTAAGCAAAAAGAACAAAACTGCCTGACTTCAAACTACCACCATTTTTTTTTAAGGAAAAGGTGTTTGCATATTTGAAGATCAACAGCATAATAAGAAATGTTATTAGTTTTGCAGTGGGCTTGAAATTTCTTCTTCACTAAACCTTAAGATTTAAAAAATGAGCTCTTCGTGGAGAAATGGGAAAATTTGTTTTAAATGTTAGTTAAATATATATCCACCTTTTGACCATGGTGTGCCAAGACTTTAGCCTTTTCCTTTTATTCAGCTTGAGTTTGTGAACATGTGGTCAAGACTATGACAGTTGCTGTTTCGTAGGATGTGTAATATGATCCTTGTGTTTTAGGTGTGATCTTTATTGGTTTATTTGTGTAATTTTAAAATGTAGAATCAACTCTTGACTTTATGATGTTATTGACTATGATTTTATGTTGTTTTAATGGACCTTACTTACCTCTAGAAATATCTCGTTCTTGCTCACTGTTTTGTAGATGTTTTTTAATGTCAGGAACCATCTTTGTATATATAACATTTATTTACAAAAACTGGGTAGACAAAATGAACAATTGTAGAAGGAAGGAATTTTTAAAATGTTTTGTAATAAATCATATTCTAAATAATTTGGACTGAGTCATTTTGAAATTTTTCAAAGATTGTGTATCTTAATAGTCAATTAAAAAGTACATGTTTAAGTGATATTGCTTGTATTTTCTCAATAAAACATATGAATATTATACACTTTATAAACTCCACTGGTTAAATGAAAGTTCAGAAGAAGCATTCTATGTCTTTTCAGCCTTTGAGTAAAGCATACATGATGACAGCAAAGGAAATTTTTCTGAACTTCTTACCGACAAGATTACAAGGAACCTGGCCAAATCAAGAAATAATCTGTAGTTTTTAAATTCTTTGAGACATTTGGTGATGAAAAGGTTATAGAAGAATCTACTCATCTGCCAGGGCTGAGTAATACACAAGTTTCCTCTTTTCCTTGGGACTGAACCAGCACCAGCTCAGGACCCTGATGATGTAACTTCTAACAAGAACACAATGAATTCATATTTGAGATTCTGAACATAACGTTTCATCCAAGTACTTTTTAAGAGGTTCATATCCTTTAAAATCTGATATCTTTGACAATTTACAAGCTTTAGGGAGCCCTTCTTGAAATGTTGACATGAAAACTTAGATTTATTTACCAATTTGGTAAAGATATAGCAAAGTAAAGAGTCCCTTGTTAGTTAAGAGTAGTATATATTTACAGAAAAGGATTGTATTATTATCAGAAATAATTTTATTTGTGAGAGTTATGGCCACAAGAGTCATTTTATTTGTTCTGTTCATTAAAGTGGCCCAATCAAATCATGGAAAATGCAGGTTTTCTGGCAGATAGTTTCAATATATTTTACTTAGTTTAAGAGTTTTTCCATCATTTGTACTAGTATTGTGTGGTTTCACAAATCAGTATTTAACTGCTATAAATGTCTGCATCTCTACTAAGTTATTTTAACATTTGGAACTATACAGAAAAATATTTATAGGTAATGAGGCTTGTCAAAGCTCTTTTGGAGAGGAACACACATTGAGTAAAACTATTTTAAACCAAAGTAATTTGAAGTTTAAAAGAGTGACCATTTTGGTCACATGAATGATATACATTCATAATAGTATAATAAAAGCTAGTTGTGGTAAGAAATAACTCAAAATTTCGGTGAGTTAGTATAAATGTTTATTGTACAGTCAAATATAGTTCAGTATTGGGGTGGAGGCTTTAATCCCTGTGATGATTCAAGGATGCAGACTCCTCCCATATTGTGATTCCACCATCATTTAGGCCTTAGAGTCCTTCACTGCACCCAGATCTTCTGCATCCAGATGCTAGACAAGGCAGTAACAAGAGCAAAGGCAAAGTACACTGGCTGTTAATGCATCTTAGGTTTCAGGTTATCATGCATCATTTCTACTCTTACATTATTGGTGAGAACTAGTGACATGGCCCCACTTAGGAAGAAGTGGGGAAGTATGATCTGACAGTGTGCTCAGGAAGGAGAGAACTTCATGACTACATCATATTTTCTCTGTGCACCATTCAAGAAATACAATAGAAATATAGTAATAACAATTTAAATATGGAAACAGAACCCAGGAGGTTTAACTCCTGAGTTTGTGCTTTTAAACATCATTCTATACTGCCTCTCCTTGTAGAGAAAAAAGAAATTGTCAGTGATATAAAATATGTGCTATAAACAAATGGAAGTTATAGATCAGATGCATTCAACTCAGATCTAACTATGTTTGTACTTCTAATTCTAAGAGATTTCTAAACAAAGCACTTCCACAGATGGATTAGCTGGTGAGATCATTCAGTTTCTCTCATTCTCCCCATCACTTTCCCACAGGGTTTGACTTGACTTGAAACCTTTCACATATGTCTCATCCAAGATCACAATACCTGGGCAGGCTCAAGATAAATAAAAGGTGTAATACTATGTAATGAAGAGGGGAGACCAACTACATAGAGCTAAAGAGGAAGGCTTTTGGAACCGGACTTCCTTAATTCAAATCCTATCTCTGTCACTTACTAGCTATGGGACCTTGGCCAATTACTTAATCCCTGCATGACTCAGCTCCACTGTTAGCAAAATGTCGATAATATGTGTGCCTACGTTATAGGGTCATCAGGAGTTAATACTTGTAAATATTTCTACAATTATCAAGCATATTGTAAACGCTATGTAAATATTTGTTAAATTAAAAGAGAGAGATGGGGGAGAGAGAGAGAGAAAGAGAGACAGAGACAGAGACAGAGAGAGACAGACACACTACTCTGGAGGCCCAAATGAAATGATAGAGTTTCCAAGGTCATGAATTTTGAAATGTGTTCCTAATTTAAATGAAAATCACCATTATGATAGTGGAGTATGTTTTCTTTACATTTCTTCTAAGTAATATTATTTGCAAAAGGTAATTTTTATTGGAATAATGTATACTTTAGCTAAAACACCTAAATACATTTGATTTTGCAGCTGTCTTACTCTGTTCTTTTATTTTTCATGGGTTAAATTGCACTCTCTAAGTATTTTTACATGTTAGGTGACATTTTTATTGAGGTAAATTGATATTAAATAAAAATTACTTTTCTCAATAACTGAAAGAGAGTAGACATTCAACAAAATGTGGATCCCTGGTCCTTATTTCTGTCCTGAAAGTATCTGTTTTGGTTGTGTAGCATACTTAAAATAATTATTTAAGGAATGAGTGATCTAGAGATATTGTTTGATAATATGGATTTGCTTGTAAGTATTGTCAAGTTGAGAAAATAATTGGGTAAAAGGTAGGAGTAAAACAATATTCACTTTTTTTGTTTAATATGAATTATGGAGTCTGTGTAGAATATTAGCTAATGCATGTGTAGAAAATAATTGCTACCTAAAGAAACTTCCTGTCCAATTTTTTACAGATTTATTTTTATAGCACAGTTACAAAATGCTGTACATAGAAATATATTCAGTGTAACTGACACAAACTTAATTACATCAGTGCAAATGTACTTGCTATAATTTCAAGCTAAGGAATGTTATTCTGTTGTTCAAATAACACTTACTTAAAGCACAGCCAGTGCCTTCCTGCAGCTCCCCACCAGATGAAAACCATGGTTTGGAAAGTCTGTAAATGCAAACCCATCTTTAATATAAGTCCATTGTATCAATTTCCTTAAAACAAATTTTCTCAAGGTTGTCACAATTTACATGTTGAGCCAAATAATCCTTGGTTGTGGGGGCTGTCCTGCATTTTATTGAATGTTTAGCAGCATCCCTGGTCTTTGCACACTAGATGCCAATACTATCTAGTTGTGACAAACAGAAACGCTTTTAGATATTGCCAGGTATCCCATGGAGGGTCCACATTACCCATTGTGAAACACTGTCTGCAAATATTGAAACAGCAAGAACAACAAAATCCCACATTTAAAAGTATATTTTTTACAAACATCAATATTTTATCATCAAATGACTTTTTTGATAAATAAAAGTAATGTCTTTTTCAAATAGAGGTTGGTTTTTATAAAAAGCTCCCCAAATCTCCAACATTCAGAAACAGCTGTCTCTTTGGCAAGGGAAGATTTCAAGTTTTGCTGAATTATATTACAGTTGTCGGTAACAAATTGACAGCTGCTAAATATGAACCCTGTGGTATCATAAACCTTTGAAATTAACTTTCAAACCTCAGATGCCAATTTTTATTCAATTGTGTTATTTAAGGAGCAGATGCTTCTGACAAATTTTCAGTGTTGTCCTAAGACAAAAAATAAATGATAGCTTTATTTCCTGTCTTTTCCTCTTTACTCACATCTAAAATCACCTTTCAAGAAATTCTTAGCTCTGACTTCCTTCTAAAATTGTTTGAAACAAAAGTCACAGCATATTTCTAATGATGTGAATCCTTAATGCCTATACTTAATTGGAGGTTTAGACTCAATATCATTCTCTCTATGGTATGTATACATTGTTAGAACCATATTTTTGTTTCTCTTGCTATAAACAGACTTATAGTGAGATCATTTAGATATTATCATCTGATGGCCTTGCATGAGCTCTGATTACTATATTTACTTTACTGAACTTTTTCTCCACAATGAATAATGTGATAAGAGCATTCCTGGAATTGACTCTGAAAGTTTCCCAATAACTATGAAATGTAGAATATTGAAGTTCTTATTTGAAATAACTTTCTTTTTATACCTGTGGACTCTATTATAAAGACATAGATTTTTTATTGTATCTCCCTGTAAAATATTCATGATTGTGAATTTCCAGCATGTATAGAGGATGGCGATAGCTCGAAGAAGGAATGAGCAAGTTTTAAGACAACCAGGGCCACTTAAAAGAGAAACAACAGAATTTCAATAACAATGTATAGCATTAGGAGGTCAAATTCATCTGGACAAATTTGTATTCATGGCTCCATCGAATAGGCAGTAAAACTTAAGAGAAAATCCGAACATACTGAGAGCAATGGCTTTCGAAAGAAAGAAAGTGACAAATTCAAGGAGAAATATGAGAAGAAAAGTTCAATCAGATTATCCAAAACATGGGAGCCATTCAGCTTTACCAACACCCACAGACACTAATCTAGGATTTTAAACTTTATTCCTTTCATTAAATGATATACTTTTTGGTCTAGAAGATGAACGCCACATTTAAAATCTTATGAAATGCATTTTATAGAAATAGGAAATATTAGGAGAGAGGAAAAAGAGGATCTAACATTTATTGAGAGTCTACCATATTCTAGATTTTGTGTCAACCCCATAGTGGCTTTATTTGTCAATCATAGAGGAAATAGCTATATGGTTTTGATAAAATCTAAAAGTAAACCAAAAAAGGGATAATGAATTTTTAAGAAGTAGTAACTCATGAAAAATATTTCAAAATAATTGGGAATAGGAAGGCATTTTTTGTTTGTTTGTTTTTCCTTTCCCTTGAAGCTACCAAAAAAGATATGGAAACCTTAGTTTTTTAAGTTGAAAAATTAATAGCATACTCCTAGGATTATGCATTAAGGAACTTTTTAAAAACTATCTTTATCTGAAGTTTTTAAAGCGGACCTGTTCTTGACCTTTGCAGTAGTCACAAAAACAGTTCATACAACAATGTTCCTTTTCCATGATAATCTGATGGAATTATCAATTTTGTGGTGTGCTCATTACTAGAACTATGGACTGAAGACAATAGGGAAGTAGATATATTGATAAATTAACCTTACTGAGAACGTTTTTCTTATCCGTTATTCTCATTCAAGTAAACAAGAAAAGTAAAACTCATCAGTGGAATAATGTCAGAGCATATTTATTTGTGTATCAGAATGATTTAAAAAAAATGTCTAGTCCTAAGCTGTAAATGGCCAAATTTATCTAATCTAGTTTTCCCCTATTGGAAATGCAAGGCAATGAATTGCTTTACCAGTGAGGCAGAGGAGGCCCAGAGAAGATAACTGATTTGCCCTCATAACGAGGCCACTACAAAGCAGACTGAGGATGAGCAGATACTTTGCCTATTAAGATAATGCCCCATCTACCTAAAAGCACAGATATGCTATCCATGGTTCTGAATCTATTAAAAGACCATATTCATATATTCTGCAACAGTAAGGAGCAGGGGACAAAAAAATAAATAAATAAGGTGGTTTTTTTTGTTTTGTTTTGTTTTGTTTTTGCCTCAGAGGAACTTAAAGCCTATGTCTCAATATTTTATGTCAGTTAATTGCAATACAGAGGGTTTTTTTTTCAATTCACTATTAAATTGCTTCATGTTTTCAAGATAGTTAAGGCTTCTCTTTCTATCCTTTAGTAAATATCCTCATGCACTTACATACATGTGGAAAGAAATGTGTTAAAACTACTGAGCTCTAATACATTATTGTGAATATCTTAAAACTCTTTTCATTGTTAAATGGGTTTTTTTTTTTAAAAAGTATTGTAATTATGAAATACTAAATCCCCCTTAAAGAAAAATTGGAAAACACAAATGTAAAAGAAAACCCCTAATTAATTTACTACAGAAACCCAAAAGTAAAAAATAATGCTGTTTTGAGCACCTGTCAATGGAAAACTTTTTAAAAAAATTTAAGACTATCATTTTAGTGTCTTTTATTTAATTCAAGTTACCACATCAACAATTATCAGTGCATGCAAGACTTTTAAAAGGAGATGTCTCTAGTCCATTTTTGGACTAGAATATAACAGAATACCTAAAACTGGGTAGTTTATAAAGAACAAAATTATTTTACTCATGGTTCTAGAGGCTGGAAAGTCCAAGACCAAAGCTCCAGCATCTGGTGTCTAGTGGTAAGGGCTTGATCTCCGCTTTAGGATGGTGCCTCGAGTGCTGTATCCCCCAGAGGGAAGGAATCCTTTTCTTCGTAAGGCAGAAGAGCAAAGGGGCAGAACCCTTCTCCCCAGAGCTCTTTATATAGCGGGGTTAATCCATTTTTGAGGGTAGAGCCCTCATTACCTAAACACCTCCCATTAGGCACCATCTTCCAACACTGTTACACTGGGGATTAAGTTTCCAACACATACATTCTGGGGGACACATTCAGGCTGTACCAGGGGATTATACACACAAGAACACTAGCAAGGTGTGAGAGTTTTGTTTCAAGGATTCTCACCAGAATTAGCTATTATCATTAAAAACAAAAATTGAGCCTGGCACAGTGGTCACCCCTGTAATCCCAGAGCTTTGGGAGGCTGAGGCAGGATAATTCCTTGAAGCCAGGAGTTCAAGACCAGCCTGGGCAGCACAGCAAGACCATGTCTCTACAATTTTTTTTTAATTAGCCAGATGTGGGGGCACACACCTGTATTCTTAGCTGCTCAGGAGGCTGAGACAGGAGGATTGCTTGAGCCCAGGAGTTCAAGGCTACAGTAAGGTCTGATTGAGCCACTGCACTCCAGCCTGCCTGGAAAACAGAGTGAGAACCTGTCTCTAAATAAATAAATATTAAAATTAAAAATTCCTTTTGGCAACAATTGCTTTAAACTGAAAATAATAAAAACTGTTTATTATCCAGAAATAATGATACACAGTGCTTAATTAAAAATAGTGGTATGAAAAATCATACTGATTATTTGTAGGCAGTATAGGAAAAGGGAAGGAGGAGCAGCAGGCAGTTTGGATCTGCCTGGGTGTCTAGCTCTAGGTTAAGCACCCCTAAGCAGCTGCTGCTTTTCAATTTTCATTCTCCACATTTTTTTTCTTTAACAGCTCTTCTGGAAATTATAATGAGTGCTCCACTATGTAGTATAAAAAAAAGGGTAACAATTTAAACATCTAATTTATTTATAATTTCAGGACTTCTATTACTGGGGTCATAGATTGGTAGCGTGTTATAATGAGGTACTTTATAAGCTTTACTGAATTCACAAAAGCTCCTGTTCTCCTGATTAGTGCCTTTGTGCATGTTACCGTAGAATCAATATCATTTTCAGAAAATAGCAGCTAACCTTTAGAGAAGGGAAGAGGAAAAAATGGTCTCCCAAGTTCAGTGGGTCTAATTTGCTTGTTTGCATGTGATATTCATAAAATCATGCCCATTACTGATGAAAAACTCACCTCAGGGCATAAGGACAAAAGAAAAACAGGTAATTAAAAGTAATGAAACAAAAGCAGTAATTATTCACAGAGTTGATAAACAAATCACTTTAGGTGGTCCCAGAATTTATGTATCTTGTTTCTCTGTGGCCAGTAGGCTGATGTGACTAGACAGGTTAGGGATGTTTACCTACTCATATCTACTGCCTTCTCCCTGGAAGATGTACTGAAATATGGAGCAGCTCCATCTTTTTGTGCAAATAGCTGCTTGACATTATTAAAATATCTTCTGACGTGTTTCCTACTTATTTCTAAAGGTACTTTTCTCCAGTTGTTATCTTAAATGTCTTTTCTGATTAGGATGACAATGTGTTTTGCTCCTTTGAACTAAGACACCTAAAAATACAGTCTTCCGTATTTTCACTTTTATTAAAATTATAAATATAAAATGTTCTCAATCATTATTAGGTGTTTCTCTTTACTAAGAGCAGTTTGTCTGAAATGGAAGCCAGGGAGATATTCATACATGGCTTTGTTGTCGGATCCCCCGTTTTCCCCAGACTACTACCTGATTCCAACTACTGCTGTTACTTGTGTCTTTGGCAGCTACAAGCTAACATGGTTCTCAAAGCTCTTTTCATTGGCAAACCTTGATGTACATAATATTTAAATCTTGTAATAATACTTTATGGTATGTATTACACAGCAGGGGTGTGGTGATATGTAACATGAGGTGTTTTACCTCTCTGGAAATCTACTCATAGCTTGTTACCTTATGTCCCACTTCTAGCTAGTAAGCCAAAAAAAGTACTTACTGTTCCTGTGAACCATTTGTAATCCAAATTCCTCTGTATACTTCTAATGCGTTCTCTTTCAACCCTGTTTAATGTTACATGTTTCTGAAAGAGAGAATAGAATATTCTTTCCAACCTTCTGTAGGTTCTGTTTTCTGGGCAGTATGTCTCAAATTATATGTGGTATTGTAGAACAAAAGTAGCACGAAAAAGTTAGCAAGAATTGACTTTTAATGAAGATGACATTTATCATGGACTGTCCTCTTAACAGCCTGTGAGATACCAAGGACAAGTTCTAAGTCAACCCAAATTTAAAGTTATCCCAAGCAGAACATCGGATAGGCCAGATTGAGCAGACTGCATTAAAAAGATTCTCTTGTTCAGTGCCATCCAGCCAATCTGTTGCTGGCATTGCCAAAAATATTCAGGCTAGCTGGCCAAGTTGTTCTCAGAATTGCAGCTCATATCGATTTTAGAATGTAACTTAAATCATTTAATTTTGCTTAGAATCTGAAACTCAGAATATTCTTCCTACTACCCTCATCTGAAACACACTGTGAAGCAGGGATTGTTTAAATTGAAGAGAATATATGTATTTTCTAGTAAACCCTCAAATTTTACATAGGAGAAACTGAGGCTTAAAGAGATTACGACAACTTTCTGAAATCCAGTATAGGACTAGAGCTCAAGTCAATGATGTCTATTGAGGTTGTCACTCTCTTTCTCTGTTCCATGCTGCCTCATATGCTTCCTTCCTTTCTTCCAGCAGGTATTTATTCAGTGTTGTGGTGTGTGTATGTTTTTGTGTGTGACAGACAGGGAGGGAGGGAGGGAGGGGGAGAGACAGGGAGAGAGAGAGATTGAGAGAGAGAGAGAGAGAGAGAGAGAGAGAATTTAGCTGCAATTGAATGCTACTCGTTTTCTGATTTTCAGGAAGCATTACAGAGTATTAAGCCTTTTCCTTCCTTCTTCCTTCCTGTGTAGTACCTACTAAACAACTTTTTGTGTTTAGGCGTTTGCATCAAATTGCTGAACAAGGTTAAATAACCACATTAATTCCATGATTTTTAAGGACTATTTTGAGACTGTTGAGTATATAATATTTTAGCTCTGTTTACATCCCAAAGTAAAAGATATATTTACTATATTTATATAAATCTAATATATTTTTGATAAATCTATTTAGCTATTCAAATAATATACTTTTCTATATTATAGAAATGGGACAGCAAAGTAAATCATGCAGAAAATAAGCATTTATGCTGTTTTGGAAAAATCAGTTTTTCATTTTTCCTTTGGTATAATAATACAACGTTTTACTATTTAACGTGCATGAAACCTTTTAAGTTATCTGATTTTCTGGAGATAACAGACACTGGAAACTCCAAAAAGGAGGGTGGTGGGAGGGGAATGAGAGTTGAGAAATTACCTATTGGGTATAATGTTCAACATTTGGGTGATGGGTGCACTAGAAACCTAATTCCCACCATTACACAAGTAATATCCACGTAACAAGCACATGTACTCTCTGAATCTAAAATTTTCTAAAAATCTGACTTTCAAGTAAATTTGACATTACTTCTGCAAGAACACAACTAAAAACAATCTGTTTTGCCCAATTATCGTTAACATAAATTGCTTTGAAATGATAATGTATGTGTTCTCTTTTTTTCCACTGTTTCTTTTAAGAACAGAAACTCGGTATACTCTTTCCTTTCTTTTTATGCGTGGTGTTCTTATGATGACCACTTTTCTTAGTTTCCTTGCCTCTGAAGAACTGATAGCAACCTGTATGTCTTAGTTCTGGAATTCCTGGGAAACAGAGCCTTAATGTTACAGACTAAAGCAAGCCAGAGCAGTAATTTGGGAAGACCAGGGGCATATTGCTTTAAGGTCCCCAATTTTTGGTATTGGACAGGTGGTGTTTTCTCAATGTTTTGTACAAGGTGAATAAAAATACCTTTGGGAAAAAGGCTTATTATTTTAAGTTTAATGTCATTCTGCTTCCAGGTCCTTGTATATATGCCATCCTTTCTTGCTATCCATCTAATACAGTTATGTGTTAGGTGAAGTTTTGGCCTAGATAGTTTTCAATCAGGAATTATATTGCTCCCAGGGTATATTTGACAATGTCTGAAGATATTTTTGGTTGTCACCACTCGGTCGGAGAGGTGATAACAGGCATCTAATGAGTCGAGGACAGGCATGCCATTAAACACTCCAAAATTCACAGGAACATCCCCTACTCCTTCCACCAAAGAATTTTCTAGCCTAAAATGTCAATAGCGAGGAGTTTGGGAAATGCTGAACTAAAAAGTTTCCAAAACTGAATTGTTCGGAAACTTTCTAAATTTCCTACTGAGTTGTTGACTTGAACATTTTTGAACTTTCTAGACCAAAAGAAATTGAGCTATAAAATTTCAATAAGAGCTGAAACATATGTAAAACCATATGCATTAGGCTGAAAAACATATATCAAGGTTTCTGGTTTTGTTTTCTTGTGTTATGGAAGATTTTTATTCTTTATTCATAGCTTAACTAGGTCAGTGCTGATACTAGAAGTCATAGCTTTTCCCTCCTTCTAACTGAACAGCAGGAGGGACTCAGTTCTAAGCATCTAGTACAGCACTTAGGGGGCTAGGGATTCAATAAATGCTTGTTGACTGCCTCCCTGCCTAACAGTATTTGTGAATTGCTTCTCTCTAACAAGACCTCTTGTCTTTTTCTTCTGGAGATGGCCTTTCCAGGAGAAAAAAATGTGCAGAATTAACTGAAGCCCATAGTATGAGAAGAAAATCAGAAATAAAGTGCAAGGAAGCTCAGAAAGGGAACCGTGTAATGGGAAGATTTGTGTGTTTACTGATTTCTTTTTTTTTTTCTTTCTCCTTAATAATGTGTAAATTCTGAGTTGAGTGTTACCTGGTCTAGTTGTCTGAATCTCTTATACATAAATTAAGCAGTTTTTCTTTGTTGTAAATGTATATGTATAGATAGCTAGACATGTGTGTGCATATATATGCATGCTATATATATATATACTTGCATAAGTGTGTATATATTCTATTTATATATATTATTTTGTGTATAATGACCAAAAAACCTAAAAGTGGCAAGTCTTAACTCTTGAAGAAAAAGTGGAAACCAAATGAGATTTTTAAGAGTGACCCATTCATGAAATGCTCCATCCAGCTAAAAATAGTTGTTAACAGATTTGGGAGACAAAGGGAAAATGAAGTGTCAGAAGGAAAGGGAAACCAAATTCTCTTTACATGAATATAATCTGCTGGAACTGGTTAGCTTTAAAATACATCTTTGTGTTAATGGCCTTATGATTTGTGCAGATTTGTCAATTGTTACCTATAACTTCTCTATAACTTTTGAGTTAGAAGCATGTGCACTTGATTTGTGTGACCATGTTGTCTTATTTCAGGAGGGGTTCTTATCAGGATGGCCTGTTGGATGGTCTTGCTTTGAATTTGGTTCTTTGGCCATTGTGAAGGAATGAAGTGGAAAGGGCATTCGATCATGAGGCCCATACCTAGATGCTAGCACTGGCTCGAACACACACTATTATGTGGCTTAGCAAGTCACTGCTTTCTGAGCCTCAAGTTCATGAAGTATAATTTGAAGGCAATAGTCTATAGCCTACTCACATTACAGGCTTGTTGAGAGGTCATGTGGGTAATATAGTGAAATTGTAGGCAAATGATAGCATGCTATGCCTGAGCTAAGTATGGCATATTACTGTTTTAATGGTTATTATTATGATTTTTTAAATTATCATTACTTCAATGACTACAAGACTGGTTCTGTTGTTCTTCTGACTTTTTAAATATTTGGACATTTTCCCTTCTGAAATAAAATCAATAATTACAGCAGCAATTCTTTTTTCTAAGAGCTTGACATATAGTATAGTAATTTATTTAATCCTCCCAACAACATTATAAGGTAGGTAATACTATTATCTATTTTATAGAACTGTTAAGAAGATTACTGAATTAAATACAGCTAATAAGTGGTAGAACTAAGATTTAAAACCAGACCCTTATTCTTAATTGCTGTGCTGTGCTATGACATTAATGGGATGTGAATGTCATATGAATGTAACTAGTATAGTGGCTGTTGAATCTGAATCTAAAATACAGCATGCCACCCACATCCTTACTTGGTTTTTAATAGCAGCTTTTGAAGTCATTCGTGTATTAGTAACAATAGTAATATTAATAAATATGTTGTATAAGATAAAAATGCTTTGCATGGATCTTTTATTTTTTTAAAATAAACCTTGTGGTAAGTACACTTATTTGAATTGAGAAAACTAAAGCTCTAAAAGGTGAAATAACTGGACCAGACTCACAAGACAGTCAATGACCGAACTGGGTCTGATAGAGATCATCTGGTTCTAGAACTTTTATTCCTAATCACTACACTATTTTGTCTCTTTTTTTGTATTTTTTAAAAAATTATTTACACGTTGGTAAATTCTTCTACCTGTATAATATTAGACAGGTTTTCTGAGGTGATGAAGTAGTATTCTAACCAGAAGGCCAGTTTAGAGAGAAGCTCTATTTTATGTACTCATTTTGATATAAATATATATCTTTTTTATTTTTGTGGGGAAGGGGATTGATGTATTGTTTTAGGGAGGACTTGTGGTAGGATCCATCATCTGAAGAAAGACACTTAGTGCATATGCATGTTAACCTGACATATGGACAGAGTTTAGAGCCCAGATCTTACTTCCATATTACCCATAATAAATAAACCATATTAGAAGGTTTGAATGTATGGAGGAACGCAAAGAACTGATTTAGAACTACTTGTTACATGACCTTTTTTAAAACATTAATTTAATATATCAACTTGAATTTTTAAAGCCATGCCCTTCATAAAATGGCCTAAGAACATGTATATGAAAATTAAAACATTAATGCTAACATAAAATATAAGGCAGTAGCAGTATAAAACACACAGCAGGAAAGTCCTCTGAGATATGCTAACATGAAAATGGGCTCGTTGTGCATGTAGATGTGTACTACCTTCTAATGATTTAATACAATTGGCATGGCAAATAATTATCACAAATATAGTCATTGTGTCATCACTTCAGAGTTTTAAACTGGGCTTTCTGTGGGCTAAATGAAGGTTATTGTCTTGTTCCAGTGCTAGTTTTGGCTATTGTATTCAATCCTCAAAATCCATTTAGGAGTCTTGTATATCATTAGTTTAATCACTGCTCTGATGATTCACTGAAAAGCTAACCTTAGTCATTCCAGTTATGCATTGCCATTGATAAGGCCTAAAATATTTTGAACTAGGAACAATAATAATCAATTGGATCAGAATCTTTCCACCATGAGACTTAGTGAAAGTTGTTTTCATATTTGGAATTTATTTGTTTATACTCTGCATCTTGTCTGAAATGAATTTAAAATCTTTTCTGATGAGTTTTTGCTTCTGGATTTTATAATCAGTGTTCTTAGGATAGTTATGCTCCAGATAGCACATTTACATTCCCAAGAGTTTGTCCTGACAGTTCTGATTAGTTATCTCTTGGACTAAAAGATACAATTCTAGTGACAAGGGAGTGATTGCAGTGTAATGGAGAAGTGTAGATTGTGTGTATATGTTTATTTATGTACAGCCAGCCCAGAAGGAGGCAAGTAATTTCGTTTTTATTTTATTTTTATTTATTGATTTTGTTTTGAGATGGAGTCTCGCTCTGTTGCCCAGGCTGGAGTGTAGTGGTGTGATCCCAGCTTACTGCAACTTCTGCCTCCCAAGTTCATAGAGTTCTCCTGTCTTAGCTTCCCAAGTGGCTGGGATGACAGGCACCTGCCACCACGCCTGGCTAATATTTTTTATTTTTAGTATAGATGGGGTTTCACCATATTTGTCAGGCTGGTCTTGAACTCCTGACCTCAGGTTATCTGCCTGCCTCAGCCTCCCAAAGTGCTGGGATTACAGGCATGAGCCATTACACCTGGCCAGGAAGCAAGTAATTTCTTCAAAATCAAAGGCTGAAAAATGATTAAGTTACAGAAAAAGTGAGTTTTGGGAAAGCTAGATGTTAACAGGCCACCCAGTTTCTCTAGAATTGCCAGTTTTAGCGGCTGTGTGTGTGTGTGTATATATATATATATGTGTGTGTGTGTATATATATATATATATATATATTTTTTTTTTTTTTTGAGTTGTGGGATGGTGGTGCACACAAGGAAACAGATAAATGTGGTTCATCTCTGTCATCCATAGAGTGATGTTAGGACTTTTGTCCTGCCGTAGATTCCAAGAAGAACGTCAAGCTAGAGAATCCTTCAGGGGCTTCCCTGTGTCTTTTTTGTTGTTAGGCTCAGTTCATTAGTTAACATGTGACTTCCCTTGTTATTACTTATATTTGCTAAAAAATAGGCTACAGGCTAAAATAGTGAAAGTTCAAATATACCAGAATATTTAAAAATTATTCAAACATAATAAGATACTACCACCAAAAACATTATTAATAATTGTTCTTAATTAGTTTGCAATATTTCAGAAGGCACTATTGCCTTGTCTATAATAACCCCATTATCTTCTGTTCATAGGAAAGGATTTCTTAGGAGCCTGAAGAAACATTCTTGTATTCTTTTATTGATAAATAGATACTGAATTATCTTCTGTAGTTGCATAGACATTTGTGTAAGAGTGGATTGAGTAAAGAGGGTCATGACTATTCATCTGTTTCTAATACATTTCTGTAGACTCCTCTTCAGAGCAATCTCATGTACATTTGACTTTTCATTCTTAGGCAAGCAAAATTAGTTTTCAGATGGTCAGTGACCAGGGAAATAAATCTAGAGCTGGAGGGCGGCAGTGGTCATCTGTTTGTTTCCTTTCCTTCAGGCAGGTATATCAGTAACCCTGCTAAGCTAACTGGCTTTGTATTGTACTTTTAAGGATATTCAAGAGTGGTGGTCCTCGGATCATTTCTTCAACATTCTTCTAATAAAGAATTATCATTTTAGTGGAGACTATAAATTATTCAATTTATTTTTTGTGGCATCTAAATAGACTTGATTTTGTCTCCCGTTCTCTTTTGCCTGAGCTTGGCAAATGGTTCAAAATCATCTTCAGACAGCTAATGACTGCTATCAGACTGACCCAGTTGAAGTAACATTCTAAACTATGTCTCCTGTAATCAGAATCCTTTGATGATAGCCCATATATTTTCAACACCCATAACAGTGTTATTTAAACAGTATTATAGCTCATTAATGGGGCCTAAAAATGAATTGAGAGGTCTACTCATTTCCTAAATAGTCTAGAATTTATATGAAATAGAATAGAAAATATGAATATTTGAATAGTAAAATTCATTAATTTTCTTCACAATTTTCATTCAATTGCAAAATATATATATATTTTATATATATATTATATATTTTATATATATATATAAATACTCTCTCTTACACACACACACACAGACACACACACATTTGACCCTTGAACAATACAGGATTGGACTGTACAGCTCCACTTATAAATAGATTTTCTTCTGCCTCTGCCGAGCATGAGACAGCAAGATCAACCCTCCTCTTCCTCCTCTTCCTCAGCCTACTGAATGTGAAGTTAAGGATGAAAATGTTGTGATGATTAATTTCCACTTAATGAATAGTCAATATATTTTCTTTATGATTTTCTAAATAACATTTTCTTTTATCTAGCTTACTTTATTGTAAGAATGCAGTATATATTACCTATAACACATAAAATATGTGTGTTATATCAACTGCTTATTGTTATTAGTAAGGCTTCTGGTCAACAGTAGGCTACTGGTTGTTAAGATTTGGGGGTGCCAAAAGTTATGCACAGATTTTCAACTAAGGGTGTATATGTACCCCAACCCCCACGTTGTTCAAGGGTCAACTATACAGATGCATACATACACATACACACACATGAGACAGAGAGAGAGAGAGAGCGAACTTCAATGTCCCTTATCTAGAATGCTTGGAACTGGAAGTGTTTCGGATTTCAGAATTTTTTTGTTTGTGGAATATTTGCACTATTTGAGCATCCCAAATATGAAAATATGAAATGTGAATGATGATTACAGCCCAGCTCTAATGATGACTGTACATGGTGGCTTACACCTGTAATCCCAGAACTTCGGGAGGGCAAGGTGGGCGAATCACTTAAGAACAGGAGTATGAGACCAGCATGGTCAACATGGTGAAACCCTGTCTCTAGTAAAAATACAAAAAATTAGCTGTACGTGGTGGCTCACGTCTGTAATTCCAGCTACTCAGGAGGCTGAGGTAGGAGAATTGCTTGAATCCAGGAGGCGGAGGTTGCTGTGAGCTGAGAATGTGCCACTGCACTCCAGACTGGGCAACAGAGCGAGACTTTCTCAAAAAAGCCAAACCAAAACAAAATGTTCTAATGAGTATTTCCTTGAGCATCATTCTGGTGTTCAAAAAATTTTGGATTTTGGAGCATTTCAAGTTTTAGATTTTTGGATTTAGGGTGCTCACCCAGTTTGAGTGTACGTGTATGTTTGTGTGTGATATTATCTATAATATGATGTATTATAAATAACATGTATAATAAAGATATATAAACATTTATTATATAGAAGTAAAATATATGCTTAAAAATGTACTTGTCACCATGTAAAATATATTTTTTTCTGTGGGTCATGATCAGAAATATCTGAGATTTTCTGACCTGTAGAACACAGTCGAAGTTCTTGTGTGATACTAAGACTACCATGATCTTCTCCTAGTTCACCTCTCTAATGGCATCTCCTTGATTTTTATATTATCTCTTTACTGTACCAAACTGCCCAACACACAATGTAAGGTTGTTTTTTTGTTTTGCTTTGTTTCAACCTTTTTTATTTCAGTTATGCTATTCTCTCTGCCAGGAATTTCATCCCCCTTCCTCCATCTACCTTATCTATCTATCTATCTAACTATCTATATATATATATATTTTTTTTTTTTTTTGAGATGGAGTCTCACTCTGTTGTCCAGCCTGGAGTGCAGTGGTGTGTTCTCTGCTCACTGCAACCTCCGCCTCCTGGGTTCAAGCAATTCTCCTGCCTCAGCCTTCCAAGTATCTGGGATTACAGATGTCCACTACCATGCCCAGCTAATTTTCATATTTTTAGTAGAGATGAGGTTTCACTGTATTGGCCAGGCCGGTCTCGAACTCCTGACCTCGTGATCCACCCCCTTCGGCCTCCCGAAGTGCTGGGATTACTAGCGTGAGCCACCAGGCCCGGCCCACCTCATCCATATAATTTTTATTTAACATTTTCACTTATCGCAGAAATAAACTTACCCAAGAAACTTCCCTGAATTTATCTTTTTCCAGTGGGGCAAGGTACCCATTGCTTGTTCTCATGGGCCACTTTACACAATAACTACAGTGTAGTGATATAATTAAGAGTGGACACCTTTGGCCAAATTGCCTATTTTTGAATACTGGATCTTTTACTGCTTTCTGTATGACTTTCAGCAAGTGATTTTAAGTTCTATGTGTCTGAGATTCCTAATTCGTGAAATGAAAATAATAGCTTCCACCCAACGTAATGGTTAATTAAATGAGCTATTGTATGTTAGGCACACAGCCCAGAGTACTTGCTCAATATGAGCTATTATTATGTTATAGTGATATGTTTGCTTCTGCTTCTAATGAGCATTCTGTGTGTGAAAACTCATATTCTGTTTGAAGATGTTTCTGGCAAACAATATTTTCATCTACTTTTATCTGAATGCCTTAGAGTTTTTGAACGAGTGAACTGTTGGTGTTGGGGAGGAAAGAAAAGGGTATAGCATTCTCTTTATAAGAATAAAGAAGTTGTAAGTGGAGGAAGAAATCACCAGCAGTTGCCTTGAAATTCAAGCAAGAGTCTTGGATGGCTATTGAAGAGGCATTTGCAAGTTTTTCTTCTGGGGTTGCATTCATGTAAGTCCTGGACTTGTCAACCACCTGGTTCAGAGGGCTTTTGTAAAGTGTTGGTTTGGCCTCTGGCCATCAAATTTCTATTATTCAGTCAACCTGCCAGTTAAAAACCTTATTTAGGCTCCAGAATCAGAAGATTTTGGCAACCTCAAAAATATTCCAATTGATTCATTATCAACAAAAGAAAATGTAAGATGAAAAAACTAAGTTCTATTAATTCTATTCCTTCTCTAGTAAATGTACTTCCTAATAGCTTTTCTCACTCAAATTTCCACTCTTCTCTCTACATTGATGTGACCTCAGATGAACCGTGATTTTTTAATATAAAGGCCAAATTGTGTTGCTTCCCAAGTTTCAGCCAAGGTGAAGTATAATGCTACCTTCAGTATGGTTTATTTCCAACTTTGTGTCTGTAATTCCCCCAAGCTAGTGTAGAAGGTGAATAAATTATTGCTAAGATATGCTATTGTGCCATGTGAAGTTGGTTTAGGGTTAAAACTATTAATTTTCCACAGTCCAGTATTTGCAATGCATGCTTGTAATGTTTGCCATGTCTCTCTCAGTCCATCATGAGCATCCCTGGGTCACTGCCTGCCATCACCAGACTGTTTGTACATGCTCCTGAGGCAGAGACACATCCTTTTTATTAAGAGGAAGATTTAATTTGCATTCAAACAAGACATTGCTGCATTGCAATCAGAGGAATTAAAAAAAAAAAAACCTTTGGAAAAATGCAAACCTTAAAATAAAAACATTGCTCTGTAACATTTTTATTCCAGAGCAAATATGCATGTATATTTTATTTCAGAGATCTCTAGAATCCAGTCCTTCTAGTGGAGAAATAAACTAAACTCATAGTGTCTTTCTTCAGAAGTGAATTACACATGTAATCCTGGACCATAGCTAAGAGGTAATATATTAAAGTTACCTGGGAGCTCTTGAAATTATCACAATAACCAAACTGAACTCTAGACCAATTAGTTCAGAGTTTTTGAGGGCACAGAAACTAGGCATCAAAATTCGTTAAATGTCCCTAGTTAACTCCAGTGTACAGTCAAGTTTGAGAACAATTATTTTGGAAATACTTAGTGGAAAAGAGTTCTAAATCCAGTTATTTATAAGTTAGCTCTTTAATAATATTTGTTCTTTTTCCTCATGAATTGGGGAACAATTGAAAATCGGATTTTTTTTTTTTTTAACAATTTCTCCCTAGGAAAAGGCATTTTTAAATTCTCAGTGGAGATTTCCTTGCACTGGTTGCCAGTAGCACCAGATGCCAGTATGGTAGCTGTTTTCTTAAAATATTCTAGCATCTAAATATGTGTTGTAAAATTAACAGGCAGTGGTGGAGGCAGGACAAGATGAAATGGCCTTTACTTTTTGCCTTCATATTGAGGGAGAGGATTTCCTCCAACAAAGGATAATTAAATTCCTGGGAGAGTGTTCTTCGATCTTATTCCCTAGAGATATACTAAAATAAAAGGAATGCTATTTTTCGCAGGGAATGATAGCATATTATAATGCATAGGGGGTGAGGCAGGGGAGCAGATTTGATTATCTCTGTAGTTTTCTTTTAGTTCGTCATCAGTGTTCTTTTACTTTTGTCATTAGTGCTCAGTGTTGAAACTTAACAAGAGCCCCACTTTTCCATAAAGCCATGCCAAACTGCCCATTTTTACAAATAGTTTGAGAATTCACTTCTTAACACAAAGATTATCATTTCATTGTATGTAATCTACATGCCATCAGCCTATGAGTAAACCATGGAAGTTTATGGCCGAATTATATTGGTGCCGAGCCTCCATCCTACTTGACTACAGGTTTTGCTAAAGTTTACCAGTCTACCCTCAACAAACATTTTAAACATCACCAGGGCTGCTTATTCATGTCTTCCAGTTAATCCTAGTTGTAATTAGCCTCTGAGAGTTTTTTTCAGATTCTAATAAGGATTCAAAATTCTTCAGAAGAAGTTTCAGACAAGACCTCACATGAAATATTCCCAGATATTATATATTAATTGCTTCATGAACATTCAATCAATGACTTTCATTTAATAAATAGTATTCATTTAATAAATATGTTTTACCATCTGTATCAGTTTTCAATCACTAAATAATAGATTACTACAAAGTTAGTAGCTCAAAACAACATCTATTTTTTTAGCTCACATTTCTGTAGATCAGATGTCTGGGTGAGCTCAGTTTGCTTCTCTGCTTAGGGTCTCAAGAAAGCTAATATTAAGGAACCAGTTGACTGGACTCTATCTTGAGGATTTGGAGATGAAACTGCTTCCAAGCTTCTTCAGAATGTTATCACTATTCAGTTCTGTGAGGCTGTAGGACTGAGGTTCCGGTTTCTTGCTGGTTGTCAGCTGGAGGGCATTCTTAGTGGCTTTTCCATTCTTGAACATACGCATGTGTGCACGCACACACACACACACCCCCACATACGCACAGCAGATTGAGTACTCCTATCCAAAATGCCTGGGACCAGAAATGTTTCAGGTTTTGGATTTTCTTCATATTTTGAAATGTTTGCATTGCACTTACCAAGTTGAACATCCCAAATCTGAAAATCCAAAATCCAAAATGTTTCAATGAGCATTTCTTTTGAGTATCGTGTTGGCTGCAAACTTTCAGATTTGGGAGCATTTGGGATTTCAGATTTTTAGATTTGGCTTGCTCAACTTGTATCATTGGTGAGATATATTGTCATATTTACAGGTTACACACACACTCAAAGGGAAGAGAATTGTACAAAGGTAAGGGTCATTGCAAATCAGTCTTAGATTCTGCTAAATAGAGCACACCTGGAGAATACATAAGACGTAAAGTAGTACAAGACTCTAGCTGTCTCAAGAATACATATAATATGGTAAGATAATATGGACAAGCAGTGAAGGTGAATGTAATATATAGGTTAAGTAATAATATCAATGTTTGCATAGTATAATCATTTGACATCATTTCTAAAAGCATTGTCCAATTTGTTCTTCATAAAAGCCCATTGTTCTATTTTGGAGAGGAGAAAAGTAAGGCTCAGAGACCTTAAATAAATTGACAGATAGTGCTGGCTGGGCATGGTGGTTGGCTCACGCCTGTAATCCCAGCACTTCAGGAGGCTGAGGGGGGCGGGTGTTATCACCTGAGGTCAAGAGTTCAAGACCAGCCTGGCCAACATAGTGAAACCTCATTTGTACTAAAAATACAAAAAGTAGCCAGACGTGGTGGTGCACACCTGTAATCCTAGCTACTCGGGAGGTTGAGGCAGGAGAATAGCTTGAACCCGGGAGGCAGAGGTTGCGGTGAGCTGAGATTGTGCTACTGCACTCCAGCCTGAGTGACAGAGTGAGACTGTGTCTAAAAAAAATGAAAAAAAAAAATAGTGCTGAGGCTTCACCAAGAAACATATAATGTCAAAATGTGTAAACACAACACGCCGTTACTCCTGGTACTGTAGCAGCTATAAGCAGCTAATAGCCCTCTCTCCTCCATGAGGATCCCCTAATTTGACTGTTATCTAGACCACCTTGTAGTTCTTCTTCCACCTTCTACTTCATACTTCTCCACATGAGGCTCAGTTACCCACTGAGGTCAGTTACCCACTGAGGTCTTCTTCAGCACCCTCAGGGGGTTGTGAGGATCAGAGAGGTTTTTCTCTTTGGCTTTTTAGGTTCTTCCGTCCATAGGATAGACTATTTGGAGAGTCTCTTGCATTCAGAAACCTCCAGGGTGAGGAGTAGACACCTCTCTCTCCTCATGTATAGCCTCAAGCCACAGGGATCATGTATTAAATTGAGTTAAAAGTTCTTTGCTTCACTCCAATGACAGTAAGTACAGAGCCCTGTAAGTGACATGCCAGTGTCCCTGTCTTTATTTATTTTGGAGTGCAGTTGCACTTAACTTGGGTGTTTTGGTGGAGGACGGAGAACACAAACTCTAATCTCCATTAAGAATGCATTGTCTCTTTCTGTTTCCTGATCCTTAGATCATCTTACATAGATTAGAAAGTGTGTTAGGGAAGGGAGGATTAGGCGGTAGGGGTTGCTATTGATCATAGTTCTGGAAAGAGGATCTGGCCCCATGTTCTTTAGAATGTGAAGTATTTATTTCTTCTTGGTCCTAATAGTTATGTTCAAGCTGCCAAAGCGAATGCAACAGGAAAAGTCCCATTTGACAATGTGACACTTCAGTTCAATTCTGGCTGCATTGTATGTACTCAATAATTGCCAATTTAAAATGACTATCAAGGATTATACTGTCATTTTAGATAACTCTTTAATGAAAAGCGAAAAGCATGACCTCCCATATTTCTTATGGTCTTCTCTGCCTTCTTATTACCACCAAATTCCATCTCAACTTTGTGTATCTTATGCAAAAGAGAAAACATCCTGATCACGGAATAAATTCCTCCAGATTGTGTCAAACTAAATCATTGTAACTTGGAGAGTAGAGAGTGTCTTTGCCATTTCTGTACTGAACAGTTTCTCTCATTGTGCCAGGTGGCTCTCATTTGTTTAAATTCTTAGCTGGAATGTATTTAAATGTGTCTAATTTATTAGATGTAATAAATGTCAGTGTAATTAAATGATATGACAGGATATTGGTCATAATGGAATTAATCTTAATAGTATATAAATCACAAGTTACTAAACAATATGAAATTGGTCTGATGTGAATTTCAACACTGAAATACAATGTAAATCAGTATGGCCTAACAAAGGGAAGGGAAAACCATAAGGGCTGAGAGAGTGGATTTCATTTCAAAAGAAGCAAGTAATGATTTCTCCTTCAAGCTCTGTGTACTTATAAAAAAAACATAAGGTTTGAGAGAATGGATTTGGTTTCAAAAGAAGCAAGTAATGATTTCTCCTTCAAGCTCTGTGTACTTAGCTCGAAGTGGTAGTTGCAATAAGATAAAGTATAGATGCCTCCTCATTGCTGTCTTGCTTATGAACTTGGTTCAGCCCTGAAAATCCATATTATATCATGTGTTTGTACAGCGTTGGTAATTCACTTTCCTAAATTAATAACTTGAAGAGTAGATCAAAACGTGTATATGTAAACACACATCAAGAAAAAGTAAATGCTTACTGAACTTTTAAACATTCAGAATAATGACTAATTTCTATTTTTATGAGGTTTGATCAGGCAAGAGAACTTTAGAGGAATGCTTACCAACCAAAGCAAAAGGTAGCTCTCAATTCTTAACTGTAAAAACCATACCGGGCATTTTCTTAGCTAAGACCGAAAACAGATTGTGACACTTAGGCAGAAGTACATTGGCCAAGAAGGCTCAAAAAATAAAATGTGTTAGCAAAAGTAAAGAGAGCCTTGATAACCTTTAAACTGATTATCAAGTAGATCTGTCTGTTTTCCCCCTTATCTTACAAATTGCAGAGTCCAGTGGTTTGGATGAGAAAACTCAGTTGTTTAGTGCAGGTAATTTAATAGAAGAAACTTTGATTCTAGTCTTGAGTGGACTAGATGGTTAATGATTGATGGCCATTGAAGCAGTTACCTTCAACCATATAGCATTAGAGGTCTGCTAGGCTAAAGAAGCATATGGAAATTTATGTCAGTTTCGAAATTACTTAAGATGCTACATTTAGTATTGTTTTATATATATATATATATAGTATTCATATATCTATATCAATACATATTGTTATATATATAGTATTGATATAGCTATATCAATACATATTGTTATATATTGTTGAAATTATTTTTGCTCAGTATTTAAGGTAAACATGTCTAATTTTCAACTCAAATTAATATTTAAGATAAAAATTGATAAATGTTTTAAATTTGTCCTACAAGAATATCTCCAGAGCCTTCGGAAAACAAACAAAATAGAACACAAATAATGAAGAAGAATGTTGCATACAAATAGTGAAAGCAGTTGTAATAAGTTGTGTAATTAGCAGCTGACACTTTTAACAAGAGAGAATATATGATTTTTGAATTTTAAAAATTTTATACAAAGTAAAAATACCATTTCAAAAATAATTTATTTGGAAAATGAAATATTTGTAATAATGCTGTAAAGTATATTTTTAAAAATAACATCTGATTAAGGCTTGTCGACACCATGAGGTTAGGCAGAATAGTACAAATTGCTACTGAATTAATTTTTGCAAATCATTTTTTATAAAAATATTCTTATGAAATACAAAATGTCTATATTCCATTGTATGTATGTGTAATATACATTTGAAATCATTTTTAATCTTTTTTATGGAGTTGAATTTGGTGCCCTTTTTATTATTTCATACTTTTATGGTTTTGTCTTAATCTTCTGGTTCCATTTCTGCCACAAAGGTTATTTCATAGTGCAGTGTTTCTATTGATTTTCTTTTCTATTTCGTTTTAAGAGTAATTCTGAAGGAGTTGCTGTGTAAACATCACAGGAAATAGAAGCAATTACTCTGTTTTAAGACAAAATTTTACCCTGGCAATGTTTATCAGCAGAGTTTTACATTTAGGAGACTGCAGACTTGATATAAGGTCTGTGAAGAGTTTTAATAAATTCATTTTCCCAATTTCAGTTAGCTTGCCCAAAAAAAGCAATATTATTTGATACTAGTGCCAGTAATGATTTTTTTTTCCTTAACACTATATAAAACACCTAGTTCTTATTTAGTTTATTGTCCTCAATGATAGATCAGTTTCATGAAACCAAAACATAGAAATCAGTTTGACTAGGTGAGAAGCAGTTTGGGCATAACTTAGGTTGAGTTAACCAATTTGCTGCTGAGTTGTGTAAAAAAGTTGATATATTTAACACAGGCTAATTACTGGTAATTTTCATATCAAGTAGTTAGATTAAGTCATTCTCTTACTTGTTTTCGAGATACTCTTTTGCTACAATGACTTCAAACATTTTTGTTGTTATCCCTGAACTCTTTTGTGTCATAAATTCAATTAGCAGAGTGGTTTGCAAAAGGAAGTTGCAAAAGTTCATCCTCCCCTCCCTTCTTTCCTCTCCTGCCTGCCTGCCTGCCTGCCTGCCTTCATTCCTCCCACAAATTTTACTGAGCATCTTTAACATGGCTGGCACTAAACAGAGTTAAAAAATAAGTAAGGTTCTTCCTTTGAGGAACATATTATCTACTGGGAAGATCAACAGATAATAATATTATACAATAGTGAATATAACATACTGCTGACTGTCAGTGCAGATAAATCAAAATTATTATGGATTTTCCAGATGCGGTAACACTTTGTAGAATATTGCATCAAGGTTCGCCAAAAGAGAACTATCTGTGTCTGAAAAGAATAGTAGTTTTCCAATCAAAATTCTCCCAGCCTGCTTTTGCTGTTAGTTTAAGATCATATTATCAAGAGTAAGGATGCACCTTACCCAAGAAGTATACTCAGTGACAGTCAGCCTGACATCCTCAACATTTTTAACCCATGACTTGAATCGGTGCATTGAATTAAGTCACTGGAAATACTGGACTGCTGTTTGGAGAAGCATGTGTTAGTTTGGAGCCAAATGATTTGAATTCTAATCCAGATTTTGCCAGGAATGGGTTGTTACCTTATTTTTCTCATAATAGAAATTCAGTTCAAATCCCTGCTCTACCTGCTTTATAAGACCATTTTGAAAATGAAGTAATATAATAGATGCAAGTATTCATTGTAAAGTTAAATGCATTGTGCAGATGGGTGGTGAGTGGTGGGGATATTAGCTGTGAAGTACTACAAACAGTCTTGGGAGTTTTGAAAGATTATGGCAGATTATATTTCTAGAATAGACACTATAAATTGAAATGAGAAATATCAAATCTAATTGTTCCCCTAAAATGCTGTTACAGTGGAGATCACATTTCTGACCAATAGCCTAATGTCCCAAATTATAGAGGTAATCATACACACCATATGTAATTAAATATTAAGCCAACTTTTCATAGTATTCCACTATTGCTTGTAAAGGCTTTTTTTTAAAAATGATATGTATAATTTTTAAAAGCCCGGGAAAAAAAATCTCACACTGTTGTGTTTAGTATTAAACAGTAAACGCTATAGAATTTGTTTCTTTGCTAAAACTGCTGACTTATTTTATTGCAACAAATGAACACTATCAAAAAGATTACAAACCTGAGCGAGGGCTCTCTGGGTAGTATTTGACAAGCACACTAAGAATACTTTGGGAAGTTCTTAATCCACTTGAGTCATTTTTGAACAATCTTTAAGGTATATTTAGTGTGTGTTTACCTACTCACATTTTCTTATTATAAATTTTTCTGTAACAAATTACTGACCTGTCATTTTTGTAACAGAAAGCCTTTTTTTTTTTTTTTTGAGATGGAATTTCCCTCTTGTTGCCCAGACATGAGTGCGATGGCACGATCTCAGCTCATTGCAACTTCCATCTCCCAGGTTCAAGCAGTTCTTCTGCCTCAGCCTCCTGAGTAGCTTGGATTACAGGCATGCACCACCATGCCCAGCTAATTTTTGTATTTTTAGTAGCGATGGGGTTTCACCATGTTGGTCAGGCTGGTTTCGAACTCCTGATCTCAGGTGATCCGCCCACCTCGGCCTCCCAAAGTGCTGGGATTACAGACGTGAGACACCGCGTCTGGCCCAGAAAGCCTTTTTTTAAGTTGACATTTCATCAATACTAGCAGTTGTACCTTACCTGATAGAAGAAAAATAATATATCCTTGATCACACTCAATTTCACATCCTTTGATCCCTCACTACGTACTAGTCCTTGATGTCAAAAATCCATGAAGGTTTGGCCAGAATTGTAGCTAAATCATAGGTTATTTATTCTGAATTTGATGCAGAATCTTCAAGTCCCAAGTCCTGCATACTTCCTCACATATCAGATTTTAATGGTCACGAAAACAATGCTTTTTATCTTTGTAAACATTTAGAATATATGGGCTATAAAATAAAGAGGACAGGTTTTTTCCCAAACACAAAGTCTTCGACATTGAAGATTTTTTTTCTTCCACAGCATAATTATGTGATTCAAAATATATTTGGAATTATCTCCAGTATTATTAAATAATAACCAGTCCCAAGTTAACATTTTTTTTTTTATTTCATATCATTGAAACATCCTTCCTTCTCCCAAGACATTTTTCCTACTTCTTTGCCTCTTTTACATCTCCCCTTACGTGGCCCTTTCTATGCAGGCAAAGAACACCAGTGAAAGACAAGGTTGCATTTTGAATAGTGTCTTCAACTACCAATGACTTTGAGCTGCTTATTATAAGAATACACTTTATTCATTTCACTTCAGCTTCTTATGCTAGCAGTTTGAGCCTTAATGACATAGGCATGCTTATTTCTAAGAATTAGCTGTACTTTTTATTGCACCCATTGATTAATGAGAGGCAATCAATACAAATTGAATTATTGAAATAGGTTTCTATTTTCAGAGGAGATTTAGTTTTGTGGGGAGCAAAAAATACTTTCAGCTCTTCCAGTGATAGAACAGTAAATTGGTATAGTTTATAATCCTCCAAACAACTAAGATCTAAAGATTATCTTTGTAAAATTCCATTCTGAGCAATCTGCTTTGAAACTTCAAAATAATTCAATAAAGATTGAAAACAGAATGTTTGTCTTTGTTGATTTTGAGGCTACTTTTGAGCATCTGTTGGTTATATGATTGTAAAATTCTGTAAACACATCAAGGAGCAACTGATCAGTTCCAGGACTGTGATCTTATCATATCTGGCCCTCTTGCTATTTCAGCAAAAGTATATAGAATATTGGTTTAACTTTAAAAAACAACAACAACAACAACAAAGAGACTTTCATTCCTGGAAGCAGCATTTTCTATCTCTCTGATCACCATTGGCAGCTGTTCATTTTCTGCTTGAGTGAACTTAGGGGAAAGCAGTTACCTTGCATGTGATGAATGGTAGGTGATCCTTGGATGTCCCTATCTTAGGCGGTTTTTGTCTTATCCTGACAGGAATGGTTCACTGTCTATATGGACTCCTAATAATATTGTAGAATCGATTATTTCTTTCCAAATGTCAAAAATGTCTATCTTTTAATAAACAGGGTAGTCAATACATGGTGGAGAAGAAATTATTAACTTTTTCTTTCTAAAGGAGATCAGTGTCTTCACCAATCAGTTTTGCACTTATTAAAAACAGTATTCCACTGGTGATGCCATAAATGCTGTCATGCAACAAGATACAGCTACATCTGAAACAAAGCAATGGCTTAACACTCAGCTTCCTGGTTTCCGAAGATAATGGGTTTTTCTTTTTCCCTTCACAAAGAACTTTAGTTTTTAATTATATTCATCAATTAGACACTTCAAAGAAAACCATTTGCTTTGTAAAAAAAATCAGGATTAGGACATTAACATTGGGATAACAAGATTGAGAACCCTTTTTTTCCTCTTCCGGTTGTGTTAGACATCAGTCTGTTTCAACATAATTTAGTTTGGTGTTTTACGAAGTAAATGCTTGTAAGAAAATGTACTGTCTATGAATATCAGCAAATAGTGATGATTGTCTTAACTAAGGTATATGTTACACTTAAATGGATTAAAGCTGGAGAATATTTAGATGGACATTTTGTATTACTTTTGCATCCTGTGGGCTCTGATGAACGCTCCACAGACTTATACAAAGACAGAGGTATCAATGATGTGGATTCTATTTCAGCTTTTAGAAATTATGGATCAGATATGGTAGAAAATTCCTTCCTTCCAATTTGATTCCCCCCCCCCCCACACACACACACACAGCTTCTTATAAATATTCCTGAAGGGTCTTTCTTCAGCAGCTTCATTTCTTTTTTTTTTTTTTTTTTTTTTTTTTTTTTTTTTATAATTGCCCTTCTTGTTTCTCTCCCCTCCTAGCTACTCCCAAGGTTTCATCTATATCCACTCTCAGGGGATTACTCCTAAATCCATATCCCCAGCTCTAATCCCAGTCATGAAATGGCCCCTCAACACCTCACATTCAATGTGTTCAGAAGACCATCCTACCAAGCAACACATTCACTTTACTTGACAATAGAGTGTTTTTCTTGGAAATTCAGGATGCCACTTTAAAAGAGATCTTTAAACTTTCCTCACTACAGACTGCCCAAGGCTGGTAGACTTTATTTACATTGTTTCTTCCTCTCCATTCTTACTGCCTTCATTTCTGCTGCTGGACAACATTCTGTCTATCTTACTAGCCTTTCCCCTGCTTCACTTTCCCTATGGCCAAATCTGTCATGTTCGTACCTTGAAACAAATATTCTTAAAAACACAGCTCAGAGCATTTGTTCAGCATCTGCCTCTGAGTGTGTAAGTCCCATATTATGTGAAAGTCTTATAATAAGAATTGGTCACATTCTGCCCTCAAGTAGCATAATGTTGGCTCATTAATAAAATATGTATTCCTGAAATAATATATAATGTGTATATTATATACATAATTTCATATGTAAATATTATAAACACCTATGCTTATCTTTTTTATATTCTGTTTTTACACATGTAACTTTCTGTGCCTGAATGACTGGTGAAAAAGCTTAAATTTAAGACACAGATACAATGCCAACTCTTCTTAGAGAGAAGTCCATATGAAAATGATCTCAACTTGAATTTTGTTTAGGAATGCATGCATATCTTACCTCCACTGTTAAATGTCAGTAGCCTTAGAGACAGAGCCCATATCTTATTCACCACAATATCCGTTCATATTGCAAAACAGAAAGCATTTTTTGTAGTGGTTAGACACATAGGCTTTAATGCCTGCCCCACCCGTGTACCTCTATGTGCCTTTCAATTGGCTACTTAATAATACCTATTTCATAAGATGGTTAAATGTTTTAAATAAGATAATACACACAAAGTACTTAGTACAGCACCAGGGACATAATAGACTTTCAATAAAAATATTATTTTCATAATATTTTATTGTTATTGTTCTCTTAGCATTTGTGTGGTACATAAGAGACAACCAAAAGGACATTTTCTTATAGCAATTTAGAAGCTTGTGAATTGCATATATGCTTTACATGTTGCAGGGAATTCAAACCAATAGCAGTACTGTAAGAGTTTACTTCCAATTGGCTTGAAAGGGGATGTTTTAGGGGATGTTTTAGGAATGGGATAGGATTTGATAGTTATCTTACATACTCATATAATTTCCTTTAAAAGAAGGAACTAGAGAAGGATTAAAACATGGCGTGTGAAACTTTACATTGTATTGGTTTATTTTTTCTTTTTTCACTGAATTATGCTATTGTTTGGTTGTCTGCTTTTCTCCTTATTGTTATTTTAACAACTTTTTAATAAACTTGTATTATTGCTTTATAGTTATAAAATGTGTCCACGTTCATGCACATGTTTGAACATGGAGGTAACCCATAAGATAAAAGGCAAGGAACCATTTATATAATTTTTTATAGGTGGACAATAAATAAAATAAGAAAAGTCAAATCAATGATTACCCAAAGTCTCTAACCACTAAATGGTAAAACCTCAACTAAAACAGAGGCACTCTAGTGCTGAGTCCTTTGCCCTTTTTCATACACTGTATTACTTACCATCCTGCTTATTTAACAAGGCCTCTATAAGGAGTAAGGAAAGGATCCAGTTTCAGCTTTCTACTTATGGCTAGCCAATTTTCCCAGCACCATTTATTAAATAGGGAATCCTTTCCCCATTTCTTGTTTCTCTCAGGTTTGTCAAAGATCAGATGGCTGTAGATGTGTGGTATTATTTCTGAGGACTCTGTTCTGTTCCATTGGTCTATATCTCTGTTTTGGTACCAGTACCATGTTGTTTTGGTTACTGTAGCCTTGTAGTATAGTTTGAAGTCAGGTAGCGTGATGCCTCCAGCTTTGTTCTTTTGACTTAGGATTGTCTTGGAGATGCGGGCTCTTTTTTGGTTCCATATGAACTTTAAAGCAGTTTTTTCCAATTCTGTGAAGAAACTCATTGGTAGCTTGATGGGGATGGCATTGAATCTATAAATAACCTTGGGCAGTATGGCCATTTTCACGATATTGATTCTTCCTATCCATGAGCATGGTATGTTTTTTTAGACCTAATACCATAAAAATCCTAGAGGAAAACCTAGGTAGTACCATTCAGGACATAGGCATGGGCAAAGACTTCATGTCTAAAACACCAAAAGCAACGGCAGCAAAAGCCAAAATTGACAAATGGGATCTCATTAAACTAAAGAGCTTCTGCACAGCAAAAGAAACTACCATCAGAGTGAACAGGCAACCTACAGAATGGGAGAAAATTTTTGCAATCTACTCGTCTGACAAAGGGCTAATATCCAGAACCTACAAGGAACTCAAACAAATTTACAAGAAAAAAACAAACAACCCCATCAAAAAGTGGGCAAAGGATATGAACAGACATTTCTCAAAAGAAGACATTCATACAGCCAACAGACACATGAAAAAATGCTCATCATCACTGGCCATCAGAGAAATGCAAATCAAAACCACAATGAGATACCATCTCACACCAGTTAGAATGGCAATCATTAAAAAGTCAGGAAACAACAGGTGCTGGAGAGGATGTGGAGAAATAGGAACACATTTACACTGTTGGTGGGATTGTAAACTAGTTCAACCATTATGGAAAACAGTATGGCGATTCCTCAAGGATCTAGAACTAGATGTACCATACGACCCAGCCATCCCATTACTGGGTATATACCCAAAGGATTATAAATTATGCTGCTATAAAGACACATGCACACGTATGTTTATTGCAGCACTATTCACAATGGCAAAGACTTGGAATCAACCCAAATGTCCATCAGTGACAGACTGGATTAAGAAAATGTGGCACATATACACCATGGAATACTATGCAGCCATCAAAAAGGATGAGTTTGTGTCCTTTGTAGGGACATGGATGCAGCTGGAAACCATCATTCTTAGCAAACTATCACAAGAACAGAAAACCAAACACCGCATGTTCTCACTCATAGGTGGGAACTGAACAATGAGATCACTTGGACTCGGGAAGGGGAACATCACACACAGGGGCCTATCATGGGGATGGGGGGAGGGGGGAGGGATTGCATTGGGAGTTATACCTGATGTAAATGACGAGTTGATGGGTGCAGCACAGCAACATGGCACAAGTATACATATGTAACAAACCTGCACGTTATGCACATGTACCCTACAACTTAAAGTATAATAATAATAAATAAATTAAAAAAAAAAAAAAAAAAAAAAAACCAAGGGCTCTAAAAAGACTTAGCCCTTGGTTTTACTACTTAGAGAGAGATCCCTTTACTCTGTATTTTCAGGTTATCTCTATGTTCAATTTACATTATTCAACTTTTAATTTTTGTAGTTTAACTTTAGAAATAACCTTTATTCCTTTTTTATTCCAAAAGTAATATGTATTTATTGTAGGAACTTTATAGAATACAAAGAGAAACAAAGAACAAGGTAAAAATAATCTATAATTACACCATCCAGAGAGTGATAAATGCTAAAAACATATTGATACATGTATAATTCTAGATGTATTTTTTTGCATGTGATTTAACTTAGTTTTTTAAGTTAACAAATTTGTCAACTTAAATATGCAAATAAATTTCTACTTTTTAAAGAAAATTGTGCTTTTAATACAAATTTAAAAATGTCTACTGTTTTTTTAAAAACAGTAGAAATATGGGTACTGTCTCATAATTTTTTGCTCTGTCTACTGTGAAAACTTTGGCCATCATTTTTATTAGTTGCATATAGTTTATATTAATATACCATACTTATTTTATGCATCTCTTACTTATAGGCAGAGGTTTCCATTTTTCACTGTTACAAGGAAAAAGGTGGCTAACATCTTTTTAGATAAAATATTCTACATATGCATCATGTATTTATTAAAATAAATGTCAGGGTGGAAAAAAACAGGATCCAAAAGACTATCCAATCTTAAAACTTTAAACATATATTGTTTTTTATTCTAGAGAAGGATCTTACCAAATTATGTAATAATTTGAACTCTTAGAAGGAGCATATGAGAATAACCTTTGAACTTCATGTATACATTTGTCAGCATTGGAATTAAATTAGCAGAATTCATCCCTCCTTTCTTCCTTTTTTTTTCTTAATTGTTCTTGGGTAGCAGATTTTGTAGGGATAGTGAAGTGTATATGTGTGCCTGAGGGCCGTAAGCAAAACAATAAATGAATGCACCCCCAAATAATTCCTTATTGGTCATTATCCACACTACTCTATAGACTTGGGATGCTAGAGATATTTTTCCTGAATACCTCACTTACTAAGAAAAACCATCTGGGATACATTAAAAAAGGAATTGCATTTTCAACTGCATTGTATTTTATTGTCTTCTTTCCATAATAAAGGAATCCATGGAAAGATGTAAAAAATTTGAATCACATTCCTGAAGCAGTAAAAATTACCTCACGGAGTAATCAACTTAAATAGGAAAACAGGTTTAAAAATAGATATAATTTTGGTAATTTGAGTTATTTTACAGCTTTGATGAAATTCCACCATAGATATAATTTTGAATGATTTTATACTTTTATTCAACTTCATTTTAAGGTAAGGTTGTTTAATATAATCTATTGGACAACAGTGATCTTAATACTTTTAATACATTAAAATGCTTACATTAAATGCTTATTTTTTTCTCAATGCTTATTAGAGATATACTTTTTGATTTCAAACAGTGAAATTTTAATTTATATTCAAAATCCTCCTTGGTCATTATTTTCCATGACTGTCTTTTGAAAAGTTCTTCATAAAAGTTTTTGCAAAACATCCAGGCAAATTATATCTGCAGAATACCTTTTTATTCTGCTTTATTTATTCTTTATAGGTCATAGATTTATTGTTGTTCTTTTGTCTGGCTTATATGTTTTTAACTATAGGAGTCTTATTGAAGTACTGTAATTTTCTGTGACTAATTATATTCTCACGTCACTCAAAATTGACCTCTCATCTTTAGAACTGTCCTTTTTTTCACAATAAATGGTCGATTCCATTTGTTTTTACAGTAGAGAAAGCTGTCTAAGGTTTTCTATTTATCTCATTGTACTTTATAAAATTCATAGATATTATACCTCCTTGATTATTTACAATTCCCATGCTTCTTAATTTTTTCCACGTGTTTTTTTTGTTTGTTTGTTTTTTGTTTTTTTTTAATTTCAATAGGTTTTTAGGGAATAGGTGGTGTTTGGTTACATGAGTAGTTCTTCAGTAATGATTTAGTGGTGATTTCTGAGCTTTTGGTTCACTTATCACCCAGGCAGTGTGCATTGTACCCAATGTGTAGTCTTTTTTTTTAAATTCAGATCTTTATCTGAAGAAACTATATGTAGATTAGGATAAAAAATAATCTTCAAAGAGGAGTATGGAAAGATCTAAAAATAGGAAGAACCAGGAATCTGTCTTTTTATATAGACAATAATTGCACTGATATAATATAATCTGTCTGAAGTAACTATTTTCAATCTCTGGAGTCTATTGAAAGTATATAACTTCTAAGGGAAGACTTGGATGGTAAATTATGGTTAACTTTAGTTAGTTTTAATTTAGCAGCAACTATCTATCTCCTCTACTCCCCATCCTGTGTTAGGCTTGCATGCAGCTTGTAGAAGCCATGATGGACAAATAAGACTCTGCTTGTCAAATACCAGGGACCTGTGTTTTGATTTCTGACTACTGTCCGACCATGTAGATGCAAATACAGAGGTGGGGACTTGTCATTTCACCCTCTCCTCGTTGTTGCAAACCCTTTTTCCCTCCAGCTAAGAGGAGGATTTAAAGCCCTGGTACCCTTCCCACATCCACTTTATTTTTCTTCTTTTCTTTTTGGAGCTGGAAAATAAAGATTTAGACATTCAAAAGCAACTGCATATGCAGAGGAAATTAGACAGTCCCTGTGCATGCTCAGGGAAAGGCATCAGCCCAGAATAGACGTGAGAAGACCTCAAATTTATAGCTCAGGCTGATCCTTGTCTCAAAGACAGCCTACAACAATCAGAAAAACCCAAAAGAACAAAAATGAAAAGCCAAACCTAAAAACAGCAAACCTTAGGAAGGGAGGTAATCTGATTTCTGGAGTTGCCATATCATTAAATTCAAATGTCCATTTTTCAACAACAAAATAGTACATATAAAGAATTGGGGAAAAGTATGGCTCATTTAAAGGAGAAAAAAAAAAAAAAAAAAGAAAGAAACTGTCCCAGAGAAAAACCAGATGGCAAACCTACTAGACAAAGACTTTAAAACAGTTATCTTAAAAATGCCCTAAGAATAAAGGAAGAAATTAAGAATAAAACTATGAATGAACAAAATGGAAATAGCAATAAAGACATAGAAAATCTTAAAAATTACAAACAAATTATAGAGCTGAAAAATAAAATAACTAACATGAAAAATTTACTAAAGGGAATAAAATACAGAAGTGAGCAGACAGGAGGAAGAACTACTGAGCTTGAAGATAGGTCAAGCTTTTGACCTATTGAAATTGAGTCTGAGGAACAGAAAGTAAAAAATGATTGGAAAACAGTAAATAGTGTCTAAGGAACCTATAGGACACCATCAAACAAATGAACACACACATTGTGGAAGTCTCAGAGGGAGAAGAGAAGGAGAAAAGTACAGAGATTATTAGAAAAAAATAATACCAGAAAATTTCCCAAGTTCAATGAAAACATAAATATAAAACTCCAAGAAGCTCAAAAAACTTCAGGTAGGATGAATTCAAAGGTATACCACTGAGTCACATTAGTATCAAACTGTCAAAAGACAAAGAGAGGATCTTAAAAGCAGTCTGAGAGAAGTAACTCATTCATACATGTCATCCTTAATAAGATTAGCTGAGATTCTCACCAGAAACTTTGAAGGCCAGAAGGCAATGGGCTGATATATTCAAAGTGCCAAAATAAAAAAAATAAAGCAAAACAAAACTGTGAACCAAGAATCCTATATCTGGCAAAACTGTTCTTTGAAAGCGAAGAAGAAATTAAGATATTCCCAGATAAATAAAAGCTGAGGGAGTTTTTACCACTAGGCTTGTCCTAAAGCAAAATGTGGTATATATTATCAGTTCTTCCTTATCTACGGTTTTGCTTTTTGATTTTTCTTTTACCCACAGTCAACCACAATCCAAAAATACTAAATGGAAAATTCAAGAAATAAATAATTCATTCATTTTAAATTGTGCACCATTCTGAGTAGTGCGACAGAATCTCTCACTGTCCTGCTTTATGTCACCTGGGATGTGAATCATCCCTCCGTTCAGAATGTCCACATTGTACACTATGTATGTATAGGAACAAACATAGTATAAATAGGGTTTGTTACTATGCCTTATTTCAGGTATCCACTGGGGGTCCTGGAACATATCCCCTGTGGTTATACATACAATGGAACATCATTCAGTCTTTAAAAGGAAAGAAATTCTGACATATGCAGGGTTCATGGATGAACCTTCAGAACATTGTCATAAGTAAAGTAATCTATTCATGAAAAGACAAATACTGTATGATTCCACTTATATAAGATACCTAGAGTAGTCAAAATTATAGAAACAGAAAGTAGAATGATGATTGCCAGAGGCCACAGAGAGAGGAAACGGGGAAACGGGTAGTTATTGTTTAGTGGGAGTAGGAGTTTTGCCAGAAAAAGAGAGTTATTGAGATGCATGGTTGTGTTGGTTGTACAACAATATGAACACTTAGTGCCACTGAACTGTATACTTAAAATGGTTAAGGCAGTATATATTATGTTATGAACATTATACCACAATGAAAAAAATTAAAAATGAAATATTCAACTATATTTACTTTTACAGCTTGCTGCTTCTTTTGGTGTTAATTTTAATTCCTAATGATTATTATTTGTAATCATTTTCTCTCACTGCTTAAAATCTGTAGAATTGCCCACACTCTTTATTTGTATTTTTGTTTGCTTTATTTGCCTATTTTACAGCTTCAATACAGAAAACTGTATTGAAGAACAGTTTTCATACCATAAAACTCACTAATTTTTAAAGTATACAGTTATCTAATTTTTAGTAAACTTACTAAGTAATTTCAACCATTGCCACAATCCAACTTTAGAATGTATCCATCAGGCAAAAAGAAACCTCATACCCATTTTCAGTCATTAGTTCCCACAGCCAGTCCCAGGCAGTCACTAATCTACTTTCTGTTCCTATCCCATATTATTTATTGATTTTATTTGCTTGTTTTAAAGTTTTGGAGCTTTCTGTACTACTTTACAATTGTTTCTTTCACTATAAGTACATTAGAAACTAGAAGCCTGAGGCCTAACCTCCCCCGTTTCCCTCATATTAAATACTCTATGAAAATAGAGTGTGGTGATTAGAGAAGAAACATGGGAAATAAGAATGCTATACTGGTGTATACTGATATCCTATTTTAAACTTCTGTCACTTTCATTGATTTTTTTTTAAGAGTCTGAAATGTAACTGTCTCTTTGACAGTGTGTTTTAGTGTGCACTATTAATGAATATGATTAGAATTGTTTGGTTTGTAACTGTCAGAAAGGCAACCTGAAGTATTTAAGCAAAGGGGGAAATTTATGGGTTCCTAGAATGGAAAGAAACCTTAAATAACAAAGCTGAGGAAAGAAGAGTGTTAAAGTCCAGCCCTCGGGATTCAGGCACTGTCAGAAATCAATCTAGTTTTCTTCTTTGCCTCTCTCGGCTTGTCAGCTTCATTTGGTTTGACTGCAGACTAGGCTTTTCCTTGTGGTGGAAAACTTAGTTTCTGAGAACTCTCAAGTTTTGTTGCCTAAATCTTTAGCCCCTGTTGGAAACAAATCCGAGTTTTTTGAGGATATCATCTGAAATCCAAATATCCCAGGATAAAGATGGGGATAGACACTTGGCTCTAGATGCAGTGGGCTAAGTGAGGTACGCCACTCCTGGACCAATCAAATGTGTTCAGGGAGGTAAGGTACTGTGTTTGGCCCAGTTTGAGCCTACTCCTCAATCTATCAACTCTGGCCAGGGGGGTATGGTCATGTAAGAACATAGCAATCCCTATGGGCTCCATTTGGATGTGGTATGGGGAGCATCATGTTCCCCATGGATGGAGGTGTAGTTTTATAAATCCCAGAAGATAAATGTGATACTGAGTAGAAACAAAACAATGTAGATAGGTATCTAACACCTAATTTCTAAATGATTCTTCTTTATTCTACAAAACCTGTTACCTTTCTGCAGTTCAGAAATTGTAAAGATATACAAAATGACACATAAATTTTACTGTAAATTAGTCCTTACAGGAACATTTAGCAGGAATATATTTTGCTTCTTTAGGAGAACATTGAAACTAGCAGAATATGAACTTATCAGTAGATAAGTGCTTTGCACAAAGTAGTAAGCTTTATTTTATGTAGAAAAAAAGTAGACTTAATACATCCTTCACTAGTTCTGATGTCTAAGTGCAGACAGAACAGCAAGAATGTGGACTGTGCTGTCTTTATAAATGTTAGTGTTCATTGCAAGTGCTGTTAAAACTTCCTTAATAGGAATTAATTAATAAATATGGTACATGCATGAAGACTCCATTCCAGAATCCATGCATTATTGTGCTTGTCTCTTTGATAAATGAACGAGTAAAAGGTGATTAACTCTAGGTCAGCTCATTGAATTGTAGTTTGAGCAAAGCTCAGATCTCCTCAAAGTGATCAAGCGTGATTTCTTTATAGTAATTGAATCTACTTAAAGGAGAATTATCTATTTCCCCAGGAGTGATGGAGAAATTCACTAATAGAAGGAAAAAAATAAGAAATATAAAGAGTGCAAGTCTTGGACGAAATTTAAACCCAAGGGGTGTTTTGAATTATAGATCCCACTTTCATTTGGCATCAGTAGTTCAGCTGATATTCATATGGCTATATACAGGCAGTGAGTTAAATGGCATGGTTAATATACTGGAATACTTACAGATAATAATGAAAAAAAAAAAGCCTATTTCTGGGGGCTCAAGTCTTCTCTTGAGTCAGAACTACTGTTTTGTTTTGTTTTGTTTTGTTTTTTCAGTTAAACTAGTCACCAAAGATGAAAGCACAGAATCCAATCAATAATCAACATTTTTGGTGTTTATTATGTGCTTGGCACTGAGCTAAAACTATGTATATATAAAGATAAGGAAAGTAAAATCTCTATTCCCAAATAGCTTGCAGTTTAATGTAAAAGCTAGCTGGGTAAGGAGAAGAGTGAAACGTAGTAAGTTTTATCAAAGAGGTATATACAAGGTGCTGTGGGAGCCCAGGAGCACTAGAATGAATTAGCATGATTTTGCTGAGGGTGTCACTTACGGCTTCCGTCATAGTCACATTGAAACTAGGTCATGAGGATATGATATGGTATTCCATATTATTTGCTTCTCTTTGTATGCAAATATCCATTTTGATTTCCCTCCTATATAGATCAGTTCTTTGAGTTATTTATCAGTGGTGGTGACAAGTTGGTGTGGACATATCTCCATTTCTTTGCCAGCACTTTCTTGGATGGTAAAATTTTAACCAAATGGCCACCCTTTGTCTTTTTTGCTTAGCCGTTTCTGAAATGCTCCCTTTATTCCTTTCATAAGCAGGCAGCTCAAGTGGATATAAAATGGATTCCATAAAGTGAACAGTGTCTATTTATGTTCATGGCATCGATGTTTCTAACAATTTCTCTTTAAAAATTATGCTTTACAAACAACAGATAGCCTCTTCTATAGCAATGACTTCCCACCTTCCCTCTCTGCTGTTGTAGGCAAAAGCCGTGCATTGTTGAAAGACCTCTGTTTTCACTACTTTATGCTATGCTCTTAGAGAAAACATACTGTTAATATGAACCTGGAAAATAGCCTTTCAACCCAGAGATGATTATACACACTGTAAATTTAACCCTCGCTGGCACCCCCATACCAAAAGAAAGATAGATGTTGTCAGTGGTCTTTCTCTGGGTCAGTGCACTCTGCAGACCTAGGATTATAACATTCCTTAGAACTCAGGTCGATTCTCAGACAATTGCAAGCAGGCTTAGATTGACTGGTATTTAATCATCCCAATTGACATCACATTGCTACTGAGAATCTGATTAAACTTTGTGTGTTTCTGTCTTCCGACAGTGTGAACAGTAGCATCAGGGGCACTTTGTGCTTGCAATTCTGAATCATGTGACAGTCAAAGAGAAAGAGAGGAATATGCCAAAACTTGGAACTTTTTCAGAAATCTGATTGGCCCTCTTGATAAACAAGTGCATGTCTAGCAATGGACCTGTGTTCGGGAAAAGAAAAACAACTAAATTCGATCAAATGCTGATTAGAATGATAACATGAGCAATTCGTTTATTGGAGGAATTAGACTCTGTTTTTCTTGCCTTTCGTGTATTTGTGTAATAGTATTAAGACAAGCTATTATTGATTGAGCAATGTAGCAAGTGCTCTGCTTGAATAAAAAGCATACTCCTTATAGAGACTTCATGAAGTAGAAGCTAATATTAGCTTTGGATTTATAAATGAGGAAACTGACATAAACAGAGGTTAAGTAACTTGCTAGTCATGTAGTCAATAAATGGTGGAGCTGTTTCTTCTAGAGCCCACACTATTATTACCCCAATAATCTCTGTAAGTGTCTAGGTTGCAAATGACTTATAACTTTAAAAAAATATTAGTTTCATACTCACAGATACCGGATTATCATCAGTGCTGCTTTTGTTTATTTAACAGGCATATGCTTGTGTGAATATATTACTAAGATGGATATGAGAATAGAAGCATCTGACAGTCAGCAAGCACCATTCTCCCAATCGTAAGACTGGAGAACCTGTAGAACTCTACATAGTTGGAAATATTTTTAACTCATATCTGCCCCACTTCAACCCAGGATCTATTTCACATCTAGACTTTGTAACCTAGGATTTCTATAGGAGACAAGCAGCTACATACATAGGTTACATGCAACAGGCTTCAGCAATATAGTCTGAAAACTTTCAATACTTTAAAAGACACCATGGGATTTCTAGCAAAAACTGTTTTGTATTTGCTTTTCTGAAAGAAGAAGCCTGTGGTTAAGGTTTACTTCATGTTAGAAACTTGTTTTAACTATGGTTAAGCCAAAGCTAACTAAGTGGTTTTTATCTTAATTTTACAAGTGGGTGAGAGGATGTCTTAGGACTAGAATAGTGTTTATGACATAGGGTGGAATTTTGTTTTTTCCACATGTGACTTCATATTACAGTCACTCACATAGTTGAACAGCACTCATTTTAATAACAGCTCAAAGAATCACCTCGTCTGCAAATATGCTGTCTGTTGTCCATTTGTCCTTTCTAGCTCTCTTTTACTCTAGGGATGCAAGTGTTCAGAGGTGGACTCCACATATAGAATGCACTAAAATATGGCATTTTCAAATGCAATTATATAAATTTTTAGTTATTCACAAATACCTAAGATAAGTTATTTGGATGCTACTTCTTTGCCACTCTGTAATTAGTAGGACTCTGGCTATGCAGATAAAAATAAGGTATATGCCTTCTCTCCTAGGTGTTTGCAATTAGTTTTCCCTAGGAATCTTCTAAGGCACTTATTTGAAAGAATACATCATTACTCTAGCTTCTTCTGGCTGCTAGCAATTATTGTAATCATAACAAATAGAAATGTGCATAACTGCAATGCTTGCTGAAACTCTGACCTCCTGAAGATCCCAGATGTGGGACGGGTCTTTTACCATTCATCTGAAATAGCCAAGTATTATAGAGGACCCACCAAACAGAGAGCATTTGTACTGAGTGTTACACGGGAAACAAAATAGGATAGAACTAACAAAATTAATCTTAGGGAATTATTTATGTAGGGTCTAAAATTACTTGAAAAATTTACAGCATAAAGTGGTTATGTGAAAAATGAGTGTTAGAATGCATAAATGCAAAATAAATTCTAAAGAGGAATAAATTGAAATGTTCCGAAAAGACTGCCCAGAAGACTGACGTAAGTATGAGGATGTAGAATTTCAATGGGTAAAAAACACAAAGAAAGGAATTTTAGGTGAGGTAAAGATTTGGAACATTCATTAACAAAAGAAGATTATTCAAAGAAAACTTGGCCTGTGTATATTGGTTTTTAGCCTAATATAAAAACTTTGTTAATGTAAACTGGTTTTTTAGCCTAAGTATAATAGCAATATATTTTAAAAGTAAGATACAATCAGCTTTTTGTTTGTTTGTTTGTTTGTTTGTTTTTACTTGATAATATGTTGGTGTTAGTATTTGGGTTCCTACAAATAGGAAAATTAGATTTCTTTCTCACATTCCTTCATTCCATATTGTATTAATTTATTCAATATTATGTCAGGCCCTGTGCTATGTGCTTGACGTTAAGGAAAGCCCTGAAGGGTAAAATAACTGACATAAGCATACTAGATGTGGTTCGCTTATAAATCAATGAGAAAGTTACATGGTTCTGGTGAGTGGGTTTATAAACTGGTTGTACAAATGGACATTTTTTCGGTTCTTAGACCTACTCTCCCTCCAGTTCTGGCCCTTAAATCTTTAAAGTTTGCACAGGTCTTCTTAAACTTCGATTCAGCATATTCATGTATTTTTTTCAGTATATTGCAATTTTTTCTTTATGCACAAATGTTTACCAAGACATATTACCGATAAATTTGCCTTTGACCACTAGTTTAAGTTAAAGATGTGTCACTCTACCAAATATCTCATGGCACATCCAAACAAAATTACTTTGTCTAAATCAGATATGCTAAGTAATTCTAAAGTGTAATTTTAGAAGGAAACATTTCTATATTTAATTTTAATATGTCTGAACTTCTTTACAACTCAGAGAAAATAAAATTATATTTTTGGAAATGATGGCATTTTTGGAAAGAGTCTCATGATAAGGTATTGGCAAAAAAATGAAAGACTCATAACAGAGTATTGGATGAGATCTCAGTGGAAGAAAAGTAAATCAAGGAAAGGAATAACTATAAGGATGACAGAAAAATCTGTTCTAAGGATTTTATGATACAAAGAAATGGAATAAAGCAAACTGCGTATGAGTAAAACAACTAATGATTAAAAAGATGTGTAGAAAAGAATGAGCAACCAGGAAACTTTCTTACAATACCAATCAGAAAAGGAATAATGCTTCGCTGTCACAAGTGGGATTAATCTGCTCAATACTTTAAGTTTTAATTGAAAGCCTCATTGTTTGTTGCTAGAATATCTTCTCATTTATTTTCATCGCATCCTTGGGTAGCAGCAAAATAATCATTTAAAAAACTATAATGGAACAGATGATTTGCTGATTTAAGTATTTAGTATACTGTATATAATCTAACAAATGTAATTCTTCCAGATTATTATTTTTGTTTTAAAAGAAAATAATCTCTGTGTTAACTTTATAGTTTAAACCCATTTATGTATTTTGTTTCCATATATCTTGTCCTCCTGCTGCATATCTTTGCTTCCCTAAACAGGCAACCATTTCTTTCTTGCAAAGTGGACATCAGGACACAATGCTGTTACAGAATTTGAAACCTGAACCACTAGTAAATTGAAAGTACCTTCATTTAAAATCAGATTTCTGACTTGTAACATTAAATTAAAAGTTGTTGGAGGAAAGATATTTTAAAAAGGGTATTGTTATACTTTCAATGGGACCAGAGCCATCCCTGTATTTTAAATTTGTTATAGTAAAGAGGAGGATGTTTTTCCTCTTTGGTTTTATTTCTCAAATCTACTCCGATCTACCAAATGATTGAAACCTTTTATACTTTCATTCTTCTGGAACACAGTATCTACCTCATCCACCCATTTCAATGGGAAATTACTCTCTCTCTCTCTCTATATATATATATAATATATAAGAATCTCTAAATATATAGATAATATAATCTATAATATAATTATAGATATATGATTTTTTATATATATATAAAATTAGTTTTGTTACTGGAAGCTTATTAAAATGCAAAAATGCATGGTCCCCCCTCTTCCCAAATGTTTACTTGAGTATAAGGTAAGATTCATTACCTCACAGTGTAGATTACTCGATAGACATGGCAGGCTGTCATCAAAATAATTCAATCAAAAAATGTTTCGAGTGGGTGTGGTGACATGTGCTCTGGAGTTACCCTAGTTACTCCAGTTATCCTGCCAGTTACTCTGGAGGCTGAGGTAGGAGGATCGCTTGAGCCCAGGATTTTGAGCCTGCAGTACACTTTGATAGCACCTGTGAATAGCCACTGCATTCCAGTCTGTGCAACATAATGAGACCCTGTCTCTAAAAGAAAATTCCTTTAAATTATGTTTTTATAATCTGCTGCACCCTTTTTGGTGGATGGATGAATAAGACCAGATTCAAAAAAAAATCTAACTAGTCTTTTTTTCTTTTTTTTAAACCTAGTGTGAGTTTATGACACTGTGCCTCTTTCTTTTCGGTATTTGCATTTTAAGCATGATCTCCAAAAGAGAAGTAAAGAAAATATTAAGTTTCATAGGCATGTGTGGGAAACATATTATAGTGTAGGAGGTCAGTGAAGTCTTGCTAAAAGCTGCTATAGGGCTGACTCTATTAGAGAAGCTGTCAAACTCAATGCTATGATCATATAATAACAAACTATATTATATATTTATATTATTTTATACATTATACATTTATTTTATATTAATATATTAGTATAATGTTATTACATAATTATATAAGAATATTATTTATATCATTGATACTTTGTATATTTAATATCTAATTAATAATCATAGCTACATATATATGATGATTTTTCCATTCCAAGGGCTTTATTCAGTTTATATCTCATCCCCTGTATCTTTTGCAGGCTGGTTATCTGTTTAGCATGAAAATTAACTATTAGGTAAAGAAATTTTAGTTATAGGCATCATTTTTGTTTCCATATTTAACTTAAACAAAGTTTTGATATGCAGATCAAAAAATTAGAATAATGTGGAAGAATGCTGACATGGTAAGATTCAATGAATCTCATCTTGGTACATATCTTTTCTAATATATCTTTAGAGTATCTCATTTGTGATTACTTACTAGATTCTATGAATAACATTAGTAATGGCATTGTAAAAAGTTGGGCTCCAGGTATTATTAGTGTTTTAGGTGATTTGAAGGAAAAGCGCAATCCACCCTTAGGTTAGATCAGTTTTCTCTAACCTGATCGTTCATCATTCAAAAACTGCTAGCTTGGGAAAATATAATCTACTCTTCAAGAACGAGTGTTCTATGATCAAATGAGCTTGGGAAAAGTCAAGCGCGCTTGCGGAAAGTAGAAATGGGTTTGCCCATATACAACACTGAGAAATCTCATTAAAAATCATGCTGGCTTAGCCTGGCCAACACGGTGAAACCCGCCTGTACTAAAAATACAAAAAATTAGCCGGACATGGTGGCAGTCGCCTATAGTCCCAGCTATCCGGTAGGCTGAGGGAACCCGGGAGGCGGAGCTTGCAGTGAGCTGAGATCGCGCCACTGCACTCCAGCCAGGGGGACAAAGCGAGACTCCATCTCAAAAAAAAAAAAAAAAAAAAAATCATACTGGCTTAACTTACATTAGCAGATAAGCAGTCCAATTTATTTGCTCAGGGAAATACCTTTTTTTCTCTCTGTCAATATGTCCTAGAACATGTTTTCCTCTTGTGATAATCTAGGATTTGTTTCACTTCAAGGGTGTACTCCATTTGAAATTTGCCGTTAGGAAACAGTATTGAAAAGATTAGTAGATACAATAGAATGTAATTTAATCAAAATGCTGTGATAGATGCTATTTTATTTAATTAATGATTAAGCAGCATCTCTTAAAAATACTTACATGGTTGGAAAATATTATATATAATTACATAATTTTTGTATTTATTATCCTATCAAATATTTTGGCATTGCTTTTGTTAATTTAGGACACTTTAGAATTCCATTCTGTCACGGATAGCTATTGCATAGATGTTGACCTCTAAGTAGACAGAATGTAGTGTACTTAATATATAAATAAATTGTAGTATATTGCAGCTGAAATTTGTGTTTGTTTTCTTTAAAAAAATTACAGATTAGAAAGATGAATCAGCTAACAGAAGTTTTGGACATTTGGGTTCTAGCCAATTGAAATTTTTTTTTATTGTTCTTACATAGGCTTTCTAATTTGATCCTATGGCACTGTTGAATCCACTCAGTAACCACTGAATATTCTATCTTTGCATTGGACTGCACAAGTATTGGATGAACATAGAAAAAAAACAAATCTCATTGGAAATGTTTCCCTTAATGAAATTGACATAATGTGGTGGTATACTGCGCAATAGCCTACGCAGCTAAAACATAAGGAATCTCTTCCTTCTTCTCCCCTAAAAAAGCAGATTCAAAGATTATAGCTTTTCTAGACTGTGTCTTGTTCTGGAGGGGGAAAATAGTATGAAGATATTTCTGAATCAGTTGACAGGAAATGGGGATATAGATGGTAGATTAGATCAAATAATCTTTTTAGATTAGATTATTTTGTTGGTAACATTATGATTGTGTAAGAGAATATTATTATTAGGAAATACACAATATTTAAGAGGTAAAGCACCATGATGTATGTAGTTCACCATCAAATGGTTCAGAAAAAAAAAAACAATTTCTCTGTGTGTGTTTGTGTGTGTGTGTGTGTATGTGTAGACAGAGAGAAAAATAAATAAATTGAGAAAAATCTTAATGTTAAATTTTAGTAATAGGTGAACTTGGGTAAAGGGATATTTTGTGCTTTTTTGCACCTTTTCTATATGTTTGTAATTATTTTCAAATGCAGTTTTTAAAAATCATAGATTTAAAGGGTTTTTAAACAGTAAATACTAAAAATATGCTTTTATACTATTTTCTTCTCTAATCTGATAGCATATATTTGTTAACATGGCATTAAATCATCACAGAAATAGCCAGCATCTCATATTTTAAATAGCTATGTTTATATTATTTATTTCAGGAATGATATAGTTTATCATTTAGTTTATGAACTTTAATGAATTATTTGTGGATAACTAAAATATAATTTTAAGTTTCAAATATTATAGGATAAAAATGTCAACCCCTGGACACCTTGGTTATAGGTAAATATTCTATCATGTTGTATACAGTGTTACATAAACTTTTCAAGAGCATATAGAATAAAAAATAGGTATACAACTCTTCCAATATGATTTTTAAAAATTATTTTTCTAATAGCAGAAATTATCAGTTGGTACAACCTGATATTTCTCCTTTAATTTTCTTTCTTACAGCCCTATTTTTATTGGCCCTGTTTAATTATTGATTTACATATGCATATACATACATATACATACACACATATGTAATTATTCCATACTCTAAATCAAAGATTATCATTTGATGAAATTGGCTTCTTCTTTATCCATGTAGTTCAAATATGCCCAGTTTCCCCCTGTATTACAAATGAATGATTTTTCAGGAGGTTGAGTTGGGGATGACCTTATAATCCCTGTAGGTGGCAGTATCTGCCAGAGTTTTTGTGTGACACTATTTCTACCCCCCCTAGCTTTCTGGTTTTGCTTTTAGATTGTTGTGTTAGACAGTCAGGAAAACTCAGGGGCTACAACTATCTACCTGTATGAAATAAAGGAGCAAAGTTTCAGACAGAGTGGGGGTAGGGTGGGCAAGGCTCAGGTAGGGCTTGAAACTAAGGGAAAAAACAATAATGAAAAACATGAAGGAAGCTTAGCAATTGAATCAGTGTGGCCTCATTGCTACTGTCCAAATTAGACAGAGCAGAAACTGAGAGGTATTTTTTGTATCCCAAAACTGTCTCGTGGGCTGAGCCTCTTCATCAGTCCTCAGAAACCATGTGGCTATAATTTGAAAGATAATTCTGCTATAATTGCATTGGAGTGGGGATGATAGTGAATAATTTATTTCTTCCTGAAGAAACCAAGATTATGTCAGTAGCTTTCAGAGGCCAGTGTTTTACTTTGGAAAACCATCCTAGGGATGAAAGTGGAAGAGGAGAAAAATACAGCCATAGTTTTGGAGAATGTTAAAATATTTTTTGTAGTATTCTGTATGGGTAACGTTAGAATTAGCACACATTCTGTGGTGTTGGAAATGCCTTTGAAGGTTAATCAGTAAATCTATTAAAAAATCACTAAGCATGTACTCTGGGCAAACATTATGCACCCTAAAGTATGGGGAGTAGATCAACCTAGTAAGTGTAGACCGCCTGAATCTAGAAGAAGTGGGAAGTATGATTGAAACAGTAGGGTAAAGCCAGACTATGGATATTGAATACTCCACTTATGAATTTGGATGGATCATGTAGAGTCAATTAAAGTATTTTCAAAAGGGAGTGATATTATGAATGGGAGCTTTTTAAAGGAAGATTAATGTGGCTGTAGAACATTTGCACACTTGCTGCTCTCTCTGTCCTTAGATAATAAATGAATTTCTAAAAGTTACATATCTTTTTCCCTTGTTTAGTATCTAGGTTGATTTTAATTATACTTAAATCAGCCCATAATAAATTAGTGTCTTCCAGCCAAGAGTGTCTCTAAATTCCCTTGATAGCATGATCCATTTCCTGAGTATTCTTATATAACTGTAAAGTTCTTTCATATTATTTATCGTAAATTCTTCCCTCTGTGCTTAAGCACGTTAGTTTTTGAGCTGTGCCCATTAATGAGATTAATTGGTCAGTATTTCTTTTCTGCATGGCCCTTTGCTTATTTATATATACATCTCCTTTCCATGGTGCATTACATTTTTCTTTTTTACTCCCTCATTCCCTTTCTCTCCTTTCTTTTTTCTTTCTTCATTCCTTCCTTCCCTCCTTACTTCCTTTCTCTTCCTCTCCTTTCCTTCTTTCCTTCTCTCTCTTTCCTTCTTTCTATTTTCCATTCCCGTGTTCATATTTCTTGGTTTAGTTCTCAGCCTAACATTGCATGGTATAAAATGTTAACCAACCAGCCTTATAAAGAAGAAAATAAAAAATATGTTTTGTCATATTATTTTTTCTTAGTTTTTCATGGGATTCTGTTACGGAGATAGGATGATAGTTCGGAGTGGCAAACAGTCTGCTTGACATTTCTGGTGACTTGTTACTGTATTCTTTGTAGGTTCTATGCTGGGATTTCTCTTTATTCTCACCTTTTTGCTGTTGCTCAGTCTGTTATACCTGATCTCACTTAATGCCACACCTCTTAAGTACAATCTATCCTGAATTTTTAATTATTTCCAGTTTTTAATGTTTCTAAATTTTTAAATGCTTATATAACTAAAATTTATATATTAACTGGCCTGATAAAATTTTTGGCATTAAGGAATTTTAAAGTATTTCTCACTAGAGTTATACGAAATCATTTTTAAAACTTAATTAACTTTCATGGTTTGATTTTTTTTCATTGATATACATTTTTATACATATTTACTGGGTACATGTGATATTTTGTTATATGCATAGAATGTATAATGATCAAGTCAGAGGGATTTAGGATATTTATCACCTTGAGTTTTTATCATTTTTATGTGTTGGGAATATTTCAAATCCTCTCTTCTAGCTATTTTGAAATATAAAATGCAATTTTGTTAACTATAGTCACCCTACTGTGTTGTCAAACATTAGAACATATTTCTCCCATCTAACTGTGTATTTATACCCCCTATCCTACCTGTCTTCACCCCCTTTCTACACATGAACACCCTTCTCAGCCTCTGGTATCTATCATTATTCTCTCCACCTCCATGAGATCAACTTTTTTCGCTCACACATATGTGTGAGAACATGTGATATTTGTCTATCTGTGCCTGACTTATTTCACCTAACATAATGCCCTCCAGTTTCATTCATGCTGCTGCAAAAGACGGGTTTTCATTCTTTTTTACGACCAAAGAGTATTCCATTGTGTATATATACCCCCATTTCTTCATTCATCTGTTGATGGGTACTTTGATTGATTCCAGGTCTTTGCTATTGTGAATATTAGTGCAATAAACATGGTGGTAGGGGGACAGGTATTCCTTTGAACTGATTTCCTTTCCTTTGGGTAAATACTCAGTACTGGGATTGCTGAATCATGTAGTAGTTCTCTTTAGTGTTTAAGAAATCTACATATTGTTTTCCGTAATGGCTGTACTAATTTACATTCCCACCAACAATGTATAAGAATTGCCTTTTCTCCACATCCTCACCAGCATCTGTTTTTTGTCTTTTAGATGGTAGCCATTCTAACTGGGGTAAGATGATATCTCATGGAGGTTTTGATTTGCATATTTCCCTGATGATTAGTCATATTGAACACTTTTTCATGTACCTGTTGGCTGTTTGTATGTCTTCTTTAAATAAATGTCTTTTCAGATTCTTTGTCCACTCTTTAATGTGTTTATCTGGCTTTTTGCTATTGAGTTGTTTGAGTTCCTTGTTTATGCTGGATATTATTCCCTTGGAGGAATAGTTTGCAAATATTTTCTTCCATTCAGCAGGTTGTCTCTTCACTCTGTTGACTGTTTCCTTTGCTATACAGAAGCTTTTAGTTTAATATAGTCTCAGTTATCTCTTTTTGTTTTTGTTCCCTGTGTTTCTGAGGTCTTAGCCATAAAATCTTTGTCTAGACCAATGTCATAGAGTGTTTTCCCTATTTTTTTTCTAGTATTTCATACTTTCAGGTCCTGCCGTTAAATCTTTATTGTATTTAGAGTTGATTTTTGTATGTGATGAGAGAGAGGGATCTAGTTTAATTCTGCATATAGATATCCAGGTTTCCCAGTACATGGTGCAATTTAAATCTTACCTTCTCTAGGTAGTCCTCTATAATATTCTTATCCCATGCTAATCACTCTCTTCTCTATAACTCTTGGTTAATTTCATCACTGTCATAGAGTGTAAGTCTTACTTGTTGCCATTCAACCTGTTGATTTGGCTGTCTGGTTAGATAGGTTCAATACTATATGTTTATCTCTTTCAAAACGTCTACACCTAGCATTAATAAGCCAATTTGTCAATCTGTGCTTTATATATGTAAACATAGAAAGAAGAAAATTATACACATATACATATGAATATAATTTTGTATAGTTGTTTATATATATATACACACACACATATATATGCAGAACATAATATTCTATATCTTTCAGATGGTTTACCAAAATCAGATATTGTAAATTAATTTTCCTTCAGTCAGAGCCTTCCCATACCTGTGTTTGATTTACAAGCATAGTGCTTGGTTGCGAATTGAAAATATTTGAAACTGGTTGCCAACATTTGAAAATCAAAATGTTTCACATAAGCATCAACATCTCTACTATTTAAAAAAATGAAAAAAAAAGCTCAGAATATCGAAAAAAGTGGTCTACATTTCTGTAGGAGAGTATCAAGTGGAAGTGAATAGTTGCTACTACCTTGAAACAGGGAAGGCTCTCTCCTGTGGGCAATACTTCATTTCTCCATATTCCTTTTAAAATTACTGTCTGGCGTCTGTAGGCACTGGACTTTGTGACTGTTGTTCTAAAGGCTTGGATAAATGTGGAATGCCCTCACCCATCTTAGGATTCCTTTAACATAGCCGAAGGTATCTAGTAACATCCCGAACTTGGTACTGCAGTGGTTATCAGATTTCAGGGATAAGAAAAGTGACATGGTCGGGTTCTGAAAAATGAAAATTATTGGTCACAAGCTGAGGTTTAAATCAGCAAGTCTAGAGAATCTACATTTTTCAAATATGCCCACTATTTGGATTGGTCCCTAAAGTCAGGTGTATGTCTGCCTTCACCGATATAAATCATTTCAATTTTAATAATAATCATTTTAAAGTATGAAGTTCTAAGAGACAGAGCAACCTTTCATACAATATATATTTTAATCCATATGGTCACTATTTTACATTTAATTTGTGACTGATATTTTTCCAGGATAAACAGTTCTTGAATGGTTATCCTTATAATTCATTTAAAAAATGTTCTGTGTATTAACGAATTTGTTTTAGGAGAGTTAATATATATTGAAATGGCAGTGAAAAAAATGTATCAGCCTTTAAAAAAAAACTAATTTTTGCTTTGAGTAAATATTTTGATATATTTTAGCATTTTCACCTCCCACATATATTATTTCTCATTAAAACAAACACACTTAGAAAATATCACACTTTTTCCTTGATGACTCTTTTCTGTTGATTTGCAAAAAGATCTCATAAATCTTTCCTTAGTATAGATAGAATAGTCTACGTGACTAGTCAAGTAACAAGAAAATTTAACATTTCCAATTACATCTGTAATTACACTGATCAGCACCACTTGGTATTTACCCCAAGCCAAATATATAAGGTTTAATAATATTCACTGGGTCATTACTGGTGGTGTTTTTTTTATTTTCCCCCTCTCTTTTTAAAATGCGTGATGTTACTGGTAAGCCACTAATTTATCTGCTTGGACATTGAAAAGAATGAAACTTTTTAGCTGTCCGTCATACTTTTGCCCTAACTTTATCTAGCAAAAGTAATTGTTGAATCTGTCTACTTAATGTCCTTGTAAGAAACTAGTGAATATTTTACATTAATGATGTGACTGCCATCATCCTACATGATGGAATAACATTAGTTCAGGTTCACATGATGGCCCAGGCAGTAACCTTTTTTTTTTTTTGATACAGATTCTCACTCTGTTGCCCTGACTGGAGTGCAGTGGCACAATCTCAGCTCACTGCAACTTCTGCCTCCTGGGATCAAGCAATTCTCCTGTCTCAGCCTCCCAAGTAGCTGGGATTACTGGCACACGCCACCACACCTAGCTAATTTTTGTATTTTTTACTAGAGACGGGATTTCACCGTGTTGGTTAGGCTAGTCTCAAATGCCTGACCTCAGGTGATTCGCCCACCTCGGCCTTTCAAAGTGCTGGCATTACAGGCATGAGCCACCTTGCCCGGCCCCATGCAGTAACATTATTTCTTCTCCAGTGACTATGAAAATATTACACATTTATGAAATAAACCCTTTACCTTTTATCTGCACCTCTCAACTTGGCACATTTTATCTGATGTCTCTGGCCTACATTTCCGAGAACTATTCAAATCAGGGTTTTATGGCACACATTCTGTGTTATTAAACACATGTATCACTTTGGTTTTGTGACAAACTAAGGGGACCATTGGTCCTAACGTCAGAAGGTTGTTCTTTGGGGACCTTTTGAGTGTGAGGAATGGAACAAAAACATAAGATGGCTTCAAGCCTCATCATCAGAGGGCAGCACAGCCCACAGTAACCGTTGTTAAATATGTAAGTACACTTTAAGAAACAATTAATTAAAACTAATTGAGAAAGGAGAGTAAGTAATAGATGTGAGAAGGTGAATGAAATAATGGAGTTTTGCCTTTATATAGCTAACAGGAGGCAGTGATACATGATAATTTACATTTGAATTCATGTCACCGATTTTTCCAGGTTATTTGTCTGTTTCATCTCTTTTTAACCACAAACAGCATGTAAGAATTAGTGTTAATGTGTTATGAATGGCTCATTGAGTTACATTTCCTTCTCAGCCCCAAGGCCCAAAGTTTTCTTCAAGCTGGGTAGAGAATCTCTCTCTCTTCAGTTTGCATTATTTTCATTGTAGGAAGATTTTTTTATCTTAGAAACCAGAATAATTGAGTAATGACCCCAACTAAGCCCCAACTCATCAAAATTCGGAGATGCCTTACATGTAGTGCTATTTCCAATATATACATACTTGTAAATGTGTTTAAAAATTCCAACTGAATGTATTAACTTAAGCATGAGACTGAGAAGATCTTATGGGTTGTAAATGAAATATGTAGAAGGACAAGTAATTCTTTTTTTTTTTTTTTTTTTTTTTTTTTTTGAGACGGAGTCTGGCTCTGTCACCCAGGCTGGAGTGCAGTGGCGCGATCTCGGCTCACTGCGAGCTCCGCCTCCCGGGTTTACGCCATTCTCCAGAAGGACAAGTAATTCTTAATGTAATTAGCCTTAATTTGCAGGAAAATGATGAATAAGTTTTACTTTTTTACATTTGTTTTTTACATTTACATTTCCAAGGCTGCATAAATTTTTTTATGACAGCTTTTGTTAGAAAACAATTGGTTTAACTTGCATTAAAATTATACAAGTCCAGTCAAGTAAACCAAAGTAACTGACAAAGTAAAATGTCTCTTTTTCCCTCAAAGGGTAAATTATTTGTACGTACCAAATCTAACAACGTGAGGCGGCATCTCGAAACAACCATAGTTTGTTTTAGATGAAAACTATAAACAAGAAGTACAACAAAACAAAGTTTTTATTTTTTTCTTTGAAAAAAGTTACTTTTCAAGCATTATTTCACAAACATCCTACCGTATCTTTTACTTCCAATCAAAATTGAACCCACTTTTCTCTCCAGCTAATGACTTTATGAGTGGCAGGCAGGCTATATTTTGAAACAGGGAATAATTAAGAAGAACTGAATTTAATAATTGAGAGCTATATTCTTGGTAGAGTACCAGTTAATAATGACTTAGAAGTTTTGTCCTGACTCTAGATTTAGAAAGAAATTAAAGTTATTACATTTCTTCTTTTTAATTTTGATTGACAGACTCTATTGGGAAATCTAGTCGCAGTCAAGTAGAACAAGATTTTGACTAAATGAAAGAGGCTTTGCTTGGAATTTCAATGCAAATCCATAATAGCCCAATGACTTAATCTATCCATGAACTTTCCTGAGACTGGTCATCATTACTGACGGTGATCTCCAAACGGTAGTAGCTGTAGGCTGAGAACGAGCATGTCTACAGATGCTCACCAACTAAGAGTATGTGCTTGGTGAACACCATTTGCATCACTAGTTTGTATATATTAGAGTTCAGCTGAGTTTAATTGACATATTCTTTTTTTAATTGACAAATAATATTTTCGTATATTATATATTTGTGGAGTAAAATGTGATGTTTTGGTATATGTGTACATTATGGAATGATTACATTGAGCTACTTAACACATTCTCACATTCTTCCCCAAGTAAAAAAATCTACTTGGTTTGTCTTTTACCTTTGAAAGGTGCATCAAAGCCAAATACTCAACTGACAGTGTTGTAAGTACTGCTATAGATTCTTTGGTGTAGGTTTTACTTAAGCCAAATTAGAAATGCTTTGATATTTGTAATTCCAATAAGCAAAGTTAAAGGCACTAATTCTTTAGTTTTTACAGATTATTCTCATTTTTTCTTATACTTAAAGTGGGTCATTTTTCCATTCCTAGATGTTTACAAATGGATAGTCCTAAGTTTATTCTGTTAAGTTTCTCATTTTATTAGTTAGGACCATAACAAATGAATAAATTATTTTTCATTTGTTCAAACTTTTAGATAATGGATTTTGGTTAGTAAAAATATTATTGGTTTGATATTCAGTTTGCACATAGGATTACATGGCTGTTATGCCTGATTAGGACAGAGACTTTTTTTTCATTTTGCCTTAAAGTTGCAGCAAAATGCTATAAGCAATGTCTAATACATCCCGGGGTCCATGAACCCTTTTCTAGGGAAGGAGAGGATAGAGATTAAGTATCTGTTAGAGTATGGTACTGATTACCAATCAGTAATCAGTGTCGTTTGAGATATTACAAGCTGTGATATTAGAGACAATTATTTTAACAATAATAAGTGAAGTACGAAATTAAGATATATCCTAGGAACCTATCATGTTCTTTCTGTAAGCCAGGCCTCCTAGAAAAACAGAAGCAACTTTGAATTTAGATCACCATCAAGATTTCATGAGTAATCATTTAAATCAACTTGTTCCTTGATTTGGATACTTTACCCAGCTCATTTTGAACTATTTGTTCTTTTTCTCAGGAATTTTTATTTTTTCTCTTGACGTTAGTCAACCTTGCTCAGCTTCTTTCTGAAAAAATGAATATGTTGTCTCTATATAGCTGCATAATAATTTCCACAATTAAATAAATTATTTTATGAAGGGAGAAATTAATTAGGAGATTAACCTTCCAACCATTTATTCCTTTGACTCTTCTGAACAAGGAGATTTTGTTAGCAAAAATGAGAACAGAATAAAGATCTATTGTATTGAAGACTAGGCAAGTAGGAAAAGTAGGGCAATTCCCTGGGTTGCATTTTTGAACCATTTTCTCCTTGCTGGCATGTTTAACATCTACACAAAAATAAGACAATGGAATTGACCAAGATTAAATATAGGCTTTACATTATCCATGTTATGTCTCAATTTTCTTTCAGGAATACTTCTTTTTCCTCAGTAGAATTATTTGACTGAAAACCAATTAGTGAATCCATAAATATCCTTCTCTCCTACATGAAAGTTTAAAACACTACAACCAAAATAATCATGGCCTCCAAGTTGTTCAGGCATTATTGGGCAGCTTCGTTTTTTGTTGTTGTGTTGTTTTGTTTTGTTTTTCTTTTTTTTGTTGTTGTTTTTTGAGATGGAGTTTGGCTCTTTCACCCAGGCTGGAGTGCAGTGGTGCAATCACAGCTCACTGCAAGCTCTGCCTTCCAGGTTCACACCATTCTCCTACCTCACCCTCCTTAGCAGCTGGGTCTACAGGCATCCACCACCATGCCGGGCTAATTTTTTGTATTTTCAGTAGAGATGGGGTTTCACTGTGTTAGCCAGGATGGTCTCGATCTCCTAACCTCATGATCTGCCCGCCTCAGCCTCCCAAAGTGCTGGGATTACAGGCATGAGCCACCATGATTGGGCAGGTTCTTTTACTCTACAGTTTGTAAGAAAAGACATAATAATTGTTTTTCTGAGGGAGAGTTTGAGTATGGTGTTCCCCCTAAAACCTTCCGACTATTCTCATTCACCTTGTTACTGTGACTTAAATCTCTTGTAATGACTTCTGGAAAGTGTTTCTGACTAGCTATTTCTGGTCATCACTTTGTCCAGCATCTAGTAGAGTGCCTCAAAAAATATGTATTCAAAACAAGAGTCAATAAATCTGCTTATTATCAAGAATTTAGTCTAATCTTAAGTAACAGTAAGCATGCTTTTCTGTTGCCTTGAAGCTGCAAATGGCAGCTTTGGGGTAACAAAGAGAAGCTGTGCAAGAAAGGCCACATTATATTCTGGTGCGTAATATTCTTGTTTTCTTGTCTGAAACACTCAAATGAACTAGCAGAATTGTTGGAGGAGAAAGGGAAAGAGGCAGTGGAGGGGTGAACTGCTATCTGTCTGCTCATATTTTTAAGAATAGATTAGACATCCATCTCTGCTGGTGTTTTAAGCAATTATCTCCCAGGTATATATCAGCTGTGCTATTTCAGGGTTTTCTAATGCCATTAGAGGCTTTCATCAATGATGATATCACAAAATGTACAACTTGCGACTCAGTTTGTGGGTGTAAAAGGGGTAAAATAGACTTCACTGAGAAATATTTGCAGCTGGGAGACTTAAGAGGAAAAAGCATTGGTATGTGTGATGGGGAAAGGAAGGGAGAGAAACAGCAATGATTTCTTATGCTTGGTGTCAGCATCTGACATTTGGGATGGGGCTGGGAATCTGCCTAAATCTGCTGTTTTTGCTTCTGTGATCTGTTCTTTTGATTTCCAGATTATTGATCAACACCTAACCTGAACTGTATCAAACATCTTCCCAAAACATGGTGAAGGCTTTCTTAATAAAGCTTTGTTAATGGTTTGCATTTATGCCTTGTGACCCATTCCATGCCAAGACATTGACTGTATAAGGAAATTTTATTTGGTTATCCACAACCTTCAGTCTTTCTTGAATAGGTGCTGCAGAATATCCTTAATGATGGCCATGCATTTCTGTCAGAAATATGGTGAGGGAAGACATGTTATCTTTGCTTAGTGTTCTCTCTCTCTTTTTTTTTTTTTTTTTTTTTTTTTTTTTTTTCTGGTTACTTTTAATTGGTTTTGGCAGCCATACCTCAAAACACTTTTTGTTGCTTTTCAAAAAAATATCATAGTTCTAGATGAACACCAGATCACACAGTGCTTGTCTATGGTTATATTCCTTAACTGATTGACTTACCCTTGGACTACTTTGAAGTCCGTTGCCTTAAAAGTGTGAGGTTTTCATATCCAGGGGCTCATCTTCCCAGGAATTCCACAAATAGGTTTGTTTGTTCAAATCAGATGGCATGTTTAGTTACATTCAAGTAACCAGGCAAGTGAAAGAGATGCATCTGCTCCTGGGGTTTAGAGAAGGTCTCAGCAGTACCTGTTCCTAATTAACTTTTATTAGGTGTTCTGCTTCATTGGAGGTTTCCAAATTAAACAGTTTTAGACACAAGCAAATAAATGTATCCTAGTCTTCATTTTGTCAGTTAGATGTATGATTTCATAAAATAATTCCTCATGGCTTTAGTTTTTTAATCTGTTAATAGCAACTATTAGTCCAGGCAATAACTAAGACCCTTCTTGCTCCAGAAGTCTATGATTTCTTGAGTATTTATGTGACTATAAGTACTTCCTAGAGAAAGCTTGTCTTTACCTGGCCAAGCATAGAAGTTTTTCTTCTCCCTTGTCTGTGGCTTTAATTTACTTTTCTTTTCCAGAACACAACTAGTTTACTACTTTTTTCTTGAGTTGTCACCTAGGATCAGAATCTAGAAATTGTCAAGAATTTAAAAAATCCCTGTGGGCCTAAAGAAGAGTCTGTCTGGTACTATCCAGGCTGATGAAGATTTGGGTGTCATATGGGTGTGACATATCTACTCCACCTGTGTTATAAGCACAATTATTTCCTCTGGAGAATTTTCAGTGGTTGTTCTGATCTAACGAACTATCTTGCATTAACTTTTCCTCAGACCTCCTGTGAAACCAGTTTGCTGAGTTGTCAACAACCTCTGCATTGAAGCTCTACTTAGGCCCATTTCCAACCAACCTCTTTAATCTAGGAACAAAGACTCCCTGGGGGCCTCAGTCCTGCCCTTACCCAGCCCTCTGCCTCAGTCACTTTCCCTACATCTTCGAACATTGAATGTCAGGTACCTGCCAGTCCAAGCCTAAGCCAGCTACATGGGGATTTGCCATCTCCAATTACTCAAAACAGCATTCTTTGTTGTCTTCATCTGACACCTGACTACTAAATTACTGCTTGTAGAACAACACCTACACTTTTGGTCCTGATTGCCTATGTCCTCACCACCTCCCTTGCACTTCCTAAGGGAAGAGGATCTCTTCCTAAGATACACCCAAACAAAGTATACTGTTACACAGCTCCTTTCTATCTCATCAAGTGTTTTTTTGGGTATAAAATGAAGATATCTCTTATGACTTAATTACTAAGATTTTAGCAGAGTGGAGAGAAGAAGATGTCAAAGGAAAAACAAACAAACAAACAAAAACCCTAAATCCAGACCTTTAGAACATACATAGAGTACTTTCCTAACTGGACTATTCTCTATACACACAGTATCTATGTACATTAGACCTTTCCTCAAATTTTCTTTCTAGGAAGCTACTAGGAGAAAGTCAAGGTTTCCAAAGAATAGAGAGAAACACAACTGAAAACTGAAGCAATACATGGCCAAGAAGTCTTATCTCTGTCCTCCCCCAATTCACATCAGAAAAGACATTTTAAAAAGATAAGAGTTGGGCCACGGTGGCTCATGCCTGTAATCCCAGCACTTTGGGAGGCCAAGGTGGGCGGATGATGAAGTCAAGAGATCGAGACCATACTGGCTAACACACTGAAACCCCATCTCTACTAAAAATATAAAAAATCAGCCAGGTGTGGTGGCGGGTCCCTGTAGTCCCAGCTACTTGGGAAACTGAGGCAGGAGAATGGTGTGAACCCAGGAGGCGGAGGTTGCAGTGAGCTGAGATCGCGCCACTGCACTCCAGCCTGAGCGACAGAGCGAGACTCCATATCAAAAAAAAAAAAAAGATAAGAGTTTTGGGACATAAACTATCTCATAAAGAAACAAATGGAGTAGCAGCTGTGTACACACCTCACAGTCTCCATGAGAACTTTACTTTGCAGTAGAATTACATGGGGTTTTTGTCTTAATGTCTATTTTGAATTTATGATCTTGCTGCTGCCTTTAGATGTATACAATTAGCACACTTTGCTAGAGCAAAATATGCTTGAGGTCAAATGTATTTCAATTCCTTTGTAAACAGCACATGGCAGCTGTAAGTTGTTTTAGAATTGCAAATGGAAAAAAGTAATTCTGCATCACTGCTCACACATACATACACACACTCACTTAAAACCACAAAACAAAAATAACTTTTTTTCCCCCATACTTGTTCAATAGAACTGTTGGGACCATATAGTATACTTGTTTCTTTACCTACTATTGTCTTGTCGTGATAGTAGAATAACCACTATCTAGGTGGCCTTTGTTTGTTCCCGTTTTTTTCCTGAAAAAATCCAGGGACCTATGACTAGTAATCAGTAATTGCAAATTTTTATTCCTGACAGGCGGGATTTTCTCTCTCTGGCCTTTAAAACAGCCCATTTAGCCTCTCTAGCCATTTACCCATCAGCAAAATGTAAATAGCTGAATTAATGTGAATAAAGTGCTTTGAAGATGAAAACTGCTCTGCATGTAAGTGGCAACAGAGCATTTCTTTGTATATTGAAGAAACATTTATTGAACTTAGTGTCAATTATGTGCACAGCTCTTTAGAGATCACAGAGGTGTACAAGACAAGGTCCATGTCCTCTAGAAGAGTCATTCCCATCTTAATGACAGCTAAACCTCCTAAATTGTAACTAGTTCAAAACTGGACTTGGTTAGAGATTACAAGACTGAGCATGGTGATATCTTGAAGAGATAAACTGACCAAAGAAAACTCTAATTCATTATTCATGATAATTGAATAAACTTAACAGTAAGGTTTTGTCAGTGGTATTCAAACAGATGGATAGTCCTTCAAACACTAGCCTTTTAGGATGCTCTGGGACAAAGGTATTAATGATTAATTAAGTGAAAAAGGGCTGCATAAATATTCTCTTGAAGATTAATAATGAACATGTTTACAGGTTTCAACCCAAGCTGAGGAACACATTTTTGGAAATCTTGTATAAGTTAACCCCATTGAATATTTGCTTCCTAATAATCTGAGAGTCCTGCAAAATTAAAATGAGTTTCAGAGGTGCTCAACTGATGCCTAAACGTGGTTTCCAGAAGGAATAAGCTTTTCTTAATATGGTACCAATAAAGAGATACTTCAGTAAAATACATTGGGCCATGTTCATGCAAAAATATTTTTGGTCAAAAGTGTGTATTAAATATTATTAGTCATTATATCTGGAAAAGAATTGGCCTTCCAAGTCCCTGAATCCTCAACGAAATGCCTTGGGCTGCAGTTACTCTTTTCAAGTCTTCACCTGGAGGATATATGAAGCAAGATTTCCAAACGACTTCAGCAGATGATAAATGAACTTAAAGCCTTTTTGGAGATCATAATGCTGATTAACATATAAATGGTTAATAATGAAAACAGTATAAAAGCTGAACTTTATTTAATTTAGAATTTCCAAACTTGCTCACATGCAGAGTACTTTGTTTTTGTTTTAGTTACTTGGGATGTTGTTTGTTTGCATGTTTTTCTTTCCAGTAGAGGCAGAATATAGAATATGTTATGTAACAGCATACCTTGGAGCACGGTTTGAAATCTACTTAAGTAGAAGATACCTCCTTAATTTCCAGTTAAGATTTTAGCCCCAATTCTTTTGCTGCTCTCGTACTTGAGGAGGTGGGTTGGTTCTCTGAGCTCTAGGAAGCAACCATAGAGATGGGCGTTCTGTTTTTTATGGACTGCATGTTGATTCCTGCTGAGAAGAGGATGCCTAAGAAGGACATTATTGCTCCTTCTACTAAAAGCTGCCCCCTGCTTGTTTGTCTGTGACCATCTTCAGAACATCCTTATTTTGGGGTGGATCAAGAGAATTGAGGGAAATTTTGAGCTCTCTACACAGATTAAAGGGAGTGTGCTGGTAAGAAATTCCTCCAGATGGAAACAGAAATCTTTACTCCTGCACACGTCAGAACAAGACTGGGGAGGACATCAGTGGAAAGAAGGGACAAAACTGTGTGAGGCCTTTGAAAACTGAATTACAGTCTCTAAATCTAAGTTTTCTTATCTGTAAAATGGGAATAATAACCTGCTCATATAGTAGTTATAGAAGAAAAGATGAGATAACCTATGTGCTGATCATAGTGTCTGGCATTTATAGTTTGGAGTATCACATAGAAAATATATGTTTTGGAATAGGATATAGAAAATATAAATTATATTCAGCTTCACTTAACTGTCAACTGTAATTCAATTTGATTTGTTTTGGAGTCAACTCAAGTAAAAATTCAAAAATTTCACATGGAGACTTTCTGCCTTGCATTAAAGTAAATAATTTTATTGTTGTTTTATGGAGTGACTAGAGTGTCTTCCTTAATACTTGGGCAGTACGTGATTATAACACGGCCCTAAATAGTCCCTCCTTTCTTTTTGCCTGGCATCTATAAAGATTGCCTTTTTTAAAGCAACCAAATTGGCCTAGCAACATAATTTCCAAATTTCATTTCATAGCCCTGTACATTAAAATTAATCATTTTATTTTTATATTAGGACACATGGAGCATGGTTTATGAAACTTAGTTATTGTTCAAGCAAAATAATATTTTCTTTAACTTGCTAACTCTCCCCCCTTTTTGGATATCTGATAATTATTTTATTAAAAAAAGTAATCCTATATAAACTCACATTTAATTTTCTACAATTTATTTTCCATGTGGGAGAAAAACTATGCTTTTAAACATATTTTAGTGGAAATCTGCCAAGGCAGTAGACTTCTCAGCATCTTGCTTCACTAAATTATGTCCAATTTCAGTGAGAGCATATATGTGGAGTAGTCCGAACTATATCAATTATTATTTTAAGCAGAAGTTATAGGAGCTTTGATCAAAGAAAGCTGACTTTGCTTTCCTCCAGTTTTGCATCAGTTGTACTTCAAAAAAAATGCTTTAGTATTTACATAAATATCATAAAACGGACATATTCAGATAGGATGATTTCTCTGTTTGTGTTTGGCTTTCTGTGGCATCAGCTAACAGATCATCAAAATCATAGGTTTTTTCTTCAGTTTTGCCACCTTGAGAATCAGTTTGCTTCGGTTTGATTTGTTGTTCATCATAACTTTATTTATTTATTGAGATGGAGTCTCACTCTTCTTGCTCATGCTGGAGTGTAGTGGTGTGATCTCGGCTCCCTGCAACCCCCACCTCTTGGGTTCAAGTGATTCTCCTGCCTCAGACCCCTGAGTAGCTGGGATTACAGGCACCCACCACCATGCTTGGTTAATCTTTGTACTTTTAGTAGAGACTGGTTTCGCCATGTTGGCCAGGCTGGTCTCAAACTCCTGACCTCAGGCGATCTGCCCACCTCAGCCTCCCAAAGTGCTGGGATTGCAGGCTTGAGCCATCACGTCCCCTGTCACTTTATTTAATTTTTAACATCCTGCTTATTAAGACTGTTTATATTTAAACAATTTATATTTTCTTGGAGTATTCTTTTTGAGCATCAGATATGTATTCAGCAATTCCAGTGAGATTAATTTTATACCGTGATATCCGTTTTATTTTCCTAAGCAGCATATCATTCACATTTTCTTGGAAATCCATTGGTGTATATATTTCTGTAAATATTTATAATTTGAACTCTGCCTTTTTTTGCCAGAAGGTAATGAGGTGACCCTTCTTTTAGTCACATGTTTCCTGATGATATTGTTTTAGTTAGAATACTTTAAAATGCATAAGAATGAATTTTAATTTAATTGGCTAAAGCATGAGCGCATATAATATTATGGACTCAAGAAAAGTTGGTTCAAAGGGATGAAAGATGTCATTATGACTCGTGGTCTTTCTCCATCTCTTTTTTCTTTTTTCCTCCACACTTTGCCCTGGTACCAACAAACTCATATCTTCTCAGAGATATCTTTCCATCTATAGCTCCTACCGTGTGCCAGGCACTGTTGAGCAGGACAAACATCTCAGCTATCATGGTGGTGCTCAAAGATATCTCTGCTCACCCTGGTGGCTATCGTATCTTTTTTTCTTACCCAGTTACCAATCTTTCAGCTGTTTTAGATATTGAATAGTGATGAAGGAAGACATCTGTGATGAAAGGATAAGGGAAGTTACAGAGAAGAATGAAAGTAACTGGGGAGTAAAATCAAGGAAAGTAGTTTTGACTAGGCTCATTTTTGCTCGATGTTCCTTGAGAAGTGTTTAAAAGCCCTTTGCCATCAGGCTAAGCTGAAAACTGTTCTTCTCTTCCCTGACTCTTTTTCTTTTGCTTCTTACCTTATCTGACCTTTATTGTATCTGAAAGAAAATATGAAGGAGTATTTTATTACAGTTTAAAACTTAGGGCCTATTTCTGATGAGAACAAAAACAAAGCATAAAGACTTTCCATATTTTATATACTTGGTCGTCATTCTACAGCATAGCCACAAGACTTCCTGGTCATTGCTATCTTCTAGTTTTGTGTCTCCTATATTGAGAGATAAGTGATAAGACATCTTGTAAGGCACCAAATAAAGAAGGCACATTAAATTGATACCTGTTGCCGGTTTCCTGGGGAGCCCTGATGATAATGTGAAAGAGGATGAGAAAGTATTGGTAAATTTCAGAAAACCCAACTCTAAGGACCTCTAACAGCTAAGCAAAATGATATTTGAAATGTAAATGTTTTTCACAATTCTATTTCAAGTGACAAAAAAGTAAACCTATACTTTTTCAAGCATTATTTTTATCAGGTTTTCAAAAATTTTAGATTATATATGATTTATGTACTAATACTTTGAGTTTGGCTCGTATTTATAAAAATAGCACAGTGTTTTGGTGTAAATGTAAAGTTGCTATTAGAGAAGATATTTTAATTTTTCTTTTTATTTTACCTTGCCCTTTTAAGATTCCCTCATATTTAATTCAGATTCAACTACTGTCATATGCTTAGTTGATAGGGTCTGATTCACATTATCTCCCTAGTGAATGGAGGCACCAAGAGTGACTGGGGAACTGCAAAGCAGAGCTATTAAATTTATATTTACTGCTAATCATTTCAACTCCTGGCAGGCAGCCTAATTGCAAGCACAAAAAGGATGCTCATGAGAATCATGGTCATATAACTTGTTCAGTGACTTTCAGTAAGACACATGGTTTGTGAAAGCTCCAGGTTTATTGGGAGAGTAAATATTATTGCAGCTTGAGTTTCCTTGTGCTGTTTCCAACTCAGGATTTATTAAATATAATTTAATGAAATATATAATTTAAAGAGATGGGGCAAAAATGTGATTACTATCTTCCCATCCTGTCTTTTTGGGACAGGCAGCAATACATAAGCTCCTTAGAAGACCAAAAACCAATGTAGGGGTTTTTCTATGTATAGTTTCCATTAATGTTAATGGCTTTTTCTGGGCACAGTTTCTATTAATGTTAATGAGATGTTCTCTTGAAGAAAAGGGACAGAAAAAGAAAAGAAAACTGTTCTCTATTTATTTGCTTCAAGTATTTTCTGATGAAGGGTTAGAATGAATGTCTAATAATAAAGTACACTGATTCCAAAGACAGAAAATTATTCGCCTCCTGTTTTTACTTCTATTATATCTTACTTGCTTTTTAAAATTGTTTTTTATGTAAATCTACAGGAAATAGGATGACTACATCAGTTATATTATCAGTACCAATTATTTTTCTCAACCAAAAATCTCCATTACATTTAGTATAGTTCAGTATGATTATTTTTATCTGCTGAATTTTACCTGTACCCACCACTTAAACAGAGTGCCTGTTATAATGATGGAGCAATAGTTAAATATTAAGAGAAGGTGAATTATAACCAGAAAAAAAGATAGGAAAGGTGTTTTTCTTGACATTTATTCAGGGTCAGTCAAACACACCTGCAGCAGAAACAGCAATGTTCTAATACGTGCTGCATGCCTAATATGTCAATTTCTGTATTAAAATTGTATGCCGAAAAGGGCATATGTTTAAAATCCTGCCTAGTGGCAGCATTCTAATTCAGTCTTGGTGCCAAAATGGATGAAACATGTTTTTATTTCTAAGACTGTAATTTTTTCTTTCCCGCTATTGTTCTGCTTCGTTCTATTCCTATGATCCATTGAATAAAACAGCATATTTCCTAATGGAGTAAACAGGTCACGTATAAGTTACTCATAATTTTCCAAAAACCAAAACTACCTTTTGCTCAAAAATCTCAGTTTAGGTTATACCACAGGAAAGTGCAGCAAAATGATGAATAGTTTCAACTCCTGCAAAAGGGCAACCTCCAAAAAATATCCAGGTTCTCTCATATTACCCACATATGAGTGTGGGTATATGTGTATGCATGTTAATCTCTATGGGAATGTTTCCTTTTCTTTCCTTAATTTTCTTTATTGCTAATTTCTATGCCATCTATAACTTGGCATTCATGTCCCAAGATCAGCATACAAATGAGAATTTCATTAACTTTAAAGCTTAACTGTAACCAAAAATATTAATATTAAAGCCAAGATCTTAGTTAATGTTTTTATGGAAGGAGACATGATTTGTCTTTGCTGTCTTGTCACCGGGTTGTCCCAGTTTCATCTGTCTTTTCAGTTTCTGGCTCAGTTTGAAAAAAATTTTTGAAAAAGAAATAGCTAGATTGCTGTTATCCCCAGGATTTTACATCCTGTCGGGCCCTGTTTTTGGTACAAAGCCAGATGTGTAATCTCATATGCTTAAAGGCACATAAGAGGGAAAACTCTGGAAATACACTTCTATGTTACTAAGAGACTTTGAATTTAAAACAACAACAACAACAATGACAAAGATTATGTAGATTGTATTCAAATGTGCTAAGTTTACATCAAATGCTGCTTCTGAAATTTAGGACTACTGAGAACTAACATTGTGATTTCATAGGTCATATAGCTGCCACATTTTCTACAGATCAATAAATGATTATAGGACCATTACAGTTACTGATATTGTGCTCAGTGTTCAGAATATAAAGGATTAGAGACAGTTTCAAAATAATAAATTAATAATTTATTATTTCAAGGAGTAGTCAGAACTCATGTGCTGTTGTTACTCGTGTGTGTACGTATATATGTTTGTATACATATTACATACATATCTATGTTTGTATACATATGCAAATTAGTTCTGACTATTCCTTGAAATAATACATTATTAATAAATATATGATGAGTTATAGATCAATTGATTTATAAACTCAAAGGAGCTAAAGAACTTCTAGATGCTAAGGTCATAGCAGGAGGAACTGGGATCTCAGGACTCTTTTAAGACTAAAGATGTGGTAGTAAGAAGGAAAGATATATTTTAAACATTTAAGTTATAGTTAGTATATATTTACTGATGAAATTATTTTTAAATAGTGTAAAAGTTAGATTCTTAAATGATTTTACTTCTAAGGCATTCTAGAAAAGTCAAAATTGCAGGGAGGTAAGTCTGATGAATGATTGGGTTGGAGTGGAGGAAAGGAACTGAGCACAACAGGGCACAATGGAAGTTTTTGGGGTGATGGAAATATTTTATATCTTGCTGCTATGGTGGATACAACTGTATGCATTGTAATAATCACCAAACTGGATGCTTTAGCATTTTATGGTTCTATTATTTTGGTCTGGTTCTGTGTATTAACAGTGGGAAGAAGTAGGCTTTCTTGAGAAGCCACTAGAATCTATATTGAAATATCATATGTGGTATGAAAAATGATGTTCAGAGTTCTAGACAACTTAAGTATAAAATAACTCGATCTTCTGACCTCGTGATCCACCCACCTCGGCCTCCCAAAGTGCTGGGATTACAGGCTTGAGCCACCGCGCCCACCCAACAAATTCACCTTTCTAGTGAGGCTTTCTCTGGCCACTCTTTCAGTGCCACCTGCTCACTTCTTTTACCTCTTTCTCACATTATATATTTCATTCACTTATTGAAGTTATTGTCTGTTCCTCCATTGTAGAATTAAAGCTACAGGAGAGCAGAGGTTTTTGTCTGTTTCTTGCACTACTGTATCCCTGGCATTTAGAAAAGTGCCTGGCATATCGAAGGTGCTCATCAGTAAATATAAGTTGAAACAAATGTAATTACATTTTAAATTTACTACTAATAAATTGAGTATTATAGATACTTTAGTATCTATCACTCTAGCAAACAGAGAGAAGACAAATTTTTCTGGGCTCAGTTGCTTAGGAAAGATTCAATGGAAACAAATTAGCCTTGTATCTGCCATGTAGAAGGTTTTCAATAGATTTGCTAGACAAATGAGTGAATAAATGAATTCCTCTAATATACCTGCATTGAAAGCTAGGAATCACATAACTAGGCCTGATTACTTGACAATTTATTGTGTATTTGGAGCATTTGGAAAAAAGTATACCAAGAATAAACTTGTTCCCATTTTTGAAACGAAAAGTCAGATTTCTCAAGGAACGTGTGTTAATAGATGCTACCTCTGGGAGCTGGAAATGAGTCTTTGTCCTAGCAAGGGTTACGGGACACACGGAGACAAGCAGCCTGCTGCTAGGTGTTTCTATGCACACTTCTTCCATTTGAGGAGGTGATGTCAGATGAGATTGAAATGTCTTCACAACCGCCAAACAAAGAACAAATCCCCCTGTTTTGTGAAAACAGCAAGTGGGGATGGGATTACCATGCACTTTGCGTGATCTCTCCCATAGAGGCCATGGGAAAGAGGGCTTCTGGCCAGTCAGCTTGAGTTAATTAGAGTAGTCAAGTGTTAAGCATTACCTTGGACCTCATTAATACAACTCCCCAGGGAGAAATTTTTGTTTGGAAAAATTAGCCTTTGCTTTCAAGAGCACTGAAAAGACATCTTTCAGCCTCCGGTGAGGATCTCAGTTTCTCCATTATCACCTCTGGTAACAGAAGAGAAGGTACTTTTGAGTCATTGTCACATTCAGATAAGTGAAGAAAGATGCTTTTCAACAAGTGTGAATAGATTTTGGTAAACAAACATGATTTTTTTTTTGAAGGGATATTTAAACAGCAAGTGTATGTAGACTTGGCTGCCCAGACTTGAAGGACTGCCTTTAGTTGTGTTCAGCATATGTTATCACCAAATAGACTTTTTATGAAAACCCAGCAACTATACTACTTCCTCTTGAAATATATTTTTGTACATAAAGAGAGTCTCTGAAGAAAATTACCTTTGCAGGTTATGTTTATTTAGTATGTCCTTCTCCCTTCCAGTTGTATGCTGTTTCATATTACACTGTAAATAACCCATAGCTTTATTGACCTCTAGTAATCTTGAGGAAAGTTCTATTTTGTATGGTTTACTTTAGATTTGCTTTAAGTACATCAATGATTCAATCTTGCTAAACCTTAATAACAAAGTACTAGAATGTTTTCTTCCAATAACAAAATACTAGGATGTTTTCTTTCATACTAATCAAAAGAATCATAGTCTATATCCCACAGTTTTGTGTCTGACTCTATGTTCTCCTGGTTAAAAGACTTTTATTGTGAGCCTTCGATGTAGTGTATAAGGTACAGTTATAGTTGTTCCTCCAATGATTGATTCCAGAAACATTCCCCCACACACAGATACATAACAAAATCCATACTGTTGATGTTTAAGTCCCTTACATAAAATGGAGTAGTGTTTGCACATCACTTTCATACATCCTCCTGCAGATGTGGAACCCACAGATTACAAAGTTCTACCACTGACTAACTGTGTGATCTTTGTTCTTTGTGCCTTAGTTTCATCATATGTAAGATGGAGCTTATTATGCTACTTACTTTTTAAAGTAATTATAAGGATTAAATGAGGTGAGATAAGGCTGGGCGCAGTAGCTTACGCCTGTAATCCCAGCACTTTGGGAAGCTGAGGCAGGTGGATCACTTGAGGTCAGGAGTTCAAGACCAGCCTGGCCAACATGGTGAAACCCGGTCTCCCCTAAAAATACAAAAAATTAGCCAGGCTTGGTGACACACCTGTAATCCCAGCTACTTGGGAGGCTGAGGCAGGAGAATCACCTGAACCTGGAGGTAGAGGTTGCAGTGAGCTGACATCGTACCACTGCACTCCAGCCTGGGTGACAGAGTAAGACTCGGTCTCAAAAAAAAAAAAAAAAAAAAAAAAAGAAAGAAACGAGATAACTAAAGTGTTTAAAGCATTGTCTGGCATATTGTCCATGCTTACTGAATACTGAATAATAAATCCCATCAGTATCACACTCTAAGTTCAAGTCTCAGCAATTAAAGTCACATTTAATCAATGGATCTCATCAAATGATCAGTAACTTACTCAAAATTCCCTTAAAATGCTTTAGTGGAAATACAACTTTTGTGGCATCAGTGGTTGCCACAGTAAGGACAGAGTGAGAGGTTTTGTTTAATAATATGTGAAAATTAACCTGTATCTATTATAGTAAATTCCAGAAAGATGACAATATTTAATAAATAGAGACTAAGTACTATTATCAAATCAGTAAAGGTCAATGACTTAATTTATATATTTTAATGAAATATACATCTATATTTAAACAACAGTCTAAGACTGTGGTAATGGATGTTTGTACTTTCGTTTCATGTTGTGGATAGCACGCGTCTCCATTACACAGCACAGTGCCTATTTTGAAAAGTAATTATTTTTAAAAATTTTGAAGATGAAATTACGTTAATGTGTTTATCCCTAAAAATAAACTATAAATAGTATTCTGAGCAATACTTTGCAAATATCTGGTTTCTGGGCCTAAGTTCTACTTTTTGCCTGAGAATATATGCATTCATTTATGAATGTATGCATGTGTGCATGTTAGTGTGTGTACATACGTATGTATTTTGACCTTAGCCCTTGAACATTTTTCGGAGTTCCCTAGTCATATTTTATAAAGGTATACATAGTACCATTTTTTAAAATTTCAATTTTATATTGATATTTTCCTCTACCTTATATATATTTTCTTTGAAAGCATTGCATTGAACTGAGATTGCACTTATATGAGAAGCAAAGTGAATAATTACAAGTATAATATTAAATTGCCTTTTAATTTGCGTCTTTATTATTGGCTTTTAGACTAACAATAGAGCAAGAATCTGTTAACAGCTGCTCCAAGCAGAACATTTGCTGAAGTCCAGAACAACTAATTGGGTGCACATGTTAAAACTATCACAGGCTCCATCTTCCACTGAACCGAAAACATGGCTGAACATTTTTATGAAAAAAACCCACAAGAGAGCCTTTTTACAATACTTATGGGAATGGTTTTTTTGGTATCCTTCTTCTTGAATGGTATTGGAAAAAAATATTAAGAGCAAAACTGAAATATAAAAATGACTGGAGTAAAGATAGGAGAATGACACTAAAGCAGATACTTTAGGTGTGGCAGTTTCAAGGACTCATGGGTGAGCCATGAGCCTTTATATACATCCATATCTTTAAGTTCCTTTTCTTGTTAGCAGAATTAGGATTTTAAAACAATATCTCTTGAGCTAGGATTACACTTTTTTACTATATTTTTCACTCAACCTGGAAGAAACACTTTTTACATATTACATTCAAATGATAGTTTTTTTTTTTTCTTTTTTAATGAACCTTTTCTTCAACCCTTCCCTGTTTACAATAAGGTTTTGCATCTCCCTAATCCCTGCCACGGGGCTTTAGACATGACAAAGAAAGCTCTGATGGAAGACAAGGGAAAACTTGCAATTTTATTTCTTTTTGGAAGAATCTATATCCACACTTACATACCTCCTTACATTTTCCAAATAAAAAGACCCTAAGGTGTTTACTTAGTGGGGAGCATTTAGCAGGAAATGTGTCCCATAAGAAAGTGAATAAATTTCTATTGTTGATATTCTTTTATTAAAATTATTATTAAAAGATTTTCAATATACCTAGGCTTCCAAAAGATAAAGACACATAATGGTTAGACATTCTGGCAAAGCGTAAACTCAACAATAAGTTGATGCAGTGGCTATGTCAGGATTAAATTCCCGTATGTTAATTTTCAAATTAAGATGTGGAAAGATTTTAACTTGGATCAAGTGAGCAGCACAAAGCTCTTACAGAGACATGAGGAATCTGTTCTAGTCTACTGGCCAATGTAAATGTAAAACTCTATCAGGAATTCTTTAAGACCAACTTAAAAAAAAAATGACAGGTTAACACACAGGTATTGTGCCTTTTGAGATGCATAGAATTTTTCCCAGACAAATATAAACCTGTCTTTAAACTCTAACTTACATGCAACAAAATCCTTTCTGCTGGTGAATTAAAATGTATTCCAGACTTATGTTAGAAGAAGGCTAAAACTGACATCTGTCCTAGATTATGTCACTGTCCAATCCACAGCTGATGGAAGCTGAATCTGAAAGTCTGACTGCCTCAATAGCCACTAAGTCCATAAGAACTCCCCAGATTTCTTGAGCCTAGTGCCTCAGTAGTTCATTACTGTAGTTTTTAAAGCTATTTATAGTGCCTGCTTTTGAATTTAAAGGAAGTAAAATCAAACACAGAGCCACACTCTCTTTTTTGTTGAGCTACTTACAAAAGCAAAGTAAAGGAAAACTTTATTTTGGAGAAATACTCTTTTGTTATAATCTTCCTGTAGTCGAAACACACCAATTAGAATGTCATAGTCAAATTGCTATTCCAATTTTGTCTAAAGAAAAAAAATAAACACTCATCGTGACCAGCCAATGATTTTAGGAACCAACAGACAGGGAAACTTCATGTAATTTACATTCAGATTATTTAAAGATTTTTAAAAGACTGATCCTATCCATGAATCTTCCCCATATATTATAACCTTGCTACTTAAGGTGTTACCTGCAGACTGGCAGTATCAGCATCACCTGGGAGCTTGTGAGGAATGCAGACTCTTAGGACCACTCCAGATCTACTGAATCAGATTCTATGTTTTTACAAGATACCCAGAAGACATACAAGCTGATTTACGTTGGAGAATTTCTTCCTTACAATCCTACTTTTTAGTATTCGTACTAAGGGACACATTCTGTTAAGTACAACATTAAGATCTTACTTTTGTATTTTCTCCTAAACACCTTTACCTTCACAGTCATTTGCTACACCATAATCACATTCTTCTGGAAGAGGACATAGTTCTTACAATAGAAGGAAGAAAACGTAAGTCTTTATTTATTTCCAGCATAGTCTTAGAACAAAAATTCTGCCAATGCTGGAGAGTCTAGACAATACCATAAAAAAGTAATTGCATTAAATTTTTCAGCAATAGAGGCCGTGGGCCAATTCTAGTAATTTTTTAGTCTAGAAATGCTGGTGAATCTATCTTACATATTTTTGTCACATTCTTGTCAAAATTTACAGTTGATTTTTTTTTTTTTTTTTCTGACAGCCTGAGGCTTTATGATTTGGCTCACTGAATCAGTGAGAAGTACTCATTGAAACTCTTCTGTGGCTGTGTAAAGACATTCACACTAGTCAATTGTTTAAAATACTATCTAAAGCAGATTGTTCTTTTTTGAGGCACATAACAAGAAATGATTTTTGCAAGAAGGTGTATTCATTTAATACTTGCTCTTGTAATCCATCTTTACCTTGGTGTTTGTCTATTCTGTATTATAGGCTTTATTAAAAACATATTTTTGAACACTGCCTTCTACCTTTCAGGCTCAAATATATGCTGCACAGAAATGCTTATATTGCTTATTCACAGTTTATGACTGTATTTAAATTATGGATTGAGGAGAAGGATGTGGAAAATCCCTCTCTGGTCTCTTTATTACCCATTCTCCTTATCTCTGGGTTAAATAATCTTCATGGGAACCTGTAATAATTTTCTAATTCAAAAGTTGCTGTTATTTTGCACAGCACTTTGGGGATCTTGCTGACTAAAAGGAACTCAATAAATCTGATACATGTTTATTGTTTTATGGCCCTCAATTTTCAACATGAAAGCAGCAGGATATGGGCTGAAAATGTTTTAGCATGTGTCTACTTTCAGTTCTGATTTTCTTGTCTAAACAGATTCTGATAAAAACAATCATAATCAAACATTCTGAAAATATCTACTTCTCCCTTTATCCCCAAGGCTTTTCATGCACAGATACATTAAACACATGTGCACAGAGGCAATTTTCTGTTATTTTTGTAACTCAGTTAAGAAAACCATGAAAAAAGTTAACTCCCTGTAACACCTCACTACCTCTTTCCATTAATACCGGGAAGGTGCAGGGATTTTTAAGTCATTTTTAGTTGGTTGCATCTAAGGAAAAGAGCAGCATCAAGTCAGAAATATTTAAGAAAAAACACCCTGTTTTCAATGGCATTAAAGTCCAGTATTTGAGAAGAGGTTACCTCATTCATACTGCAAGGTTTTTGTTTGTTTGTTTGCTTTTTAAATGTTAACTGGATTTGCCTGAAAATATTTTAAAATGACAGTGTCAAAGAGCTGACTTGGGGAAGGAAGATTTTGCGTATTCCTCAGAAGAGGAGATGTGGGGAAGAGGTAGAGTTTTTTCTTGCTTTCTGGAACCCCCAAATCTATTCAGATGTTCAGATGTTCCTGTTATAGATATGCAAAGCAACTTTGGTAACTTACTTTGAGAATCCTTTGGGAGAGTCCCCTTTAACCAGATAACTGACCCCATCGACATTCCCAGAGAGTTCAGGGAATGCTTTTGAGGACTAATTTTTGGCTCTGGTGTTTAAATGTATGATTTATTTTCAATGCAAATCTTTTCTTTTCCCCACCTCTTCTCCAAGCCTAGACAGAGGCTTTAATTGATAGCGTGTTGTGTTTCTTACTGCTGACTTAACACTTCAGGTTGTATCTCTAATTAGCCCTATGAGGTTCAGATAATAACTTTAACTTTAGTGAGCTTTCCCAGCTTCCCAAAGTCATTTATTAGGGCCTGTAGTACCATGTCGTAAATCTTTCTGATAAACTTCAAATGCTGTAGACAAGCCAGTGGAAGACCAACAAAAATTGCGTAGCTCTTTAAAAAAATTCCAGCTATAGGTACAAGAAATTATTCCTTCAGCCTGCCATGTGTTTGCCTTGTATTAAAAATTGTTATTCACAATTAATAAAAAGAGGTTGAGCCTTAGGAGAATTTCAATCTCTGTCTTCAGACATGTTTAGAAAGGTTCAATAATCAATTAGACAAGAAACACTACTACTAGTATTGAAAGATAGCAAATATAATTGCTTAGCCCCTAGACCGATCCTATGAAAGACTATTTCTCGTTAATAAGTCTTCTTAAAAAGACAAACTGCTTCTAAATTGAATATAAATGTACAGATGTATGTAATTCTTATGTAACAGAAAGACTTGCCTCTTCACATTGGAGATAGACTAGCAGTGTTGAAGAAATACTAAATAAAAATAAGTGAAGCATAAAACTGTCAGGTTGCAAAGTTTCCAGAAGTTAATCAGAATCTCCCACCTGGAATTCTCTTTCTGTTGCTTTTGTCCAACTGAATGTTTATTTTTTTAATTTTCCCATGACAGGAAGTATAGGATATTGGTTAACCTCAGCTGCATAGTTGGACAGGCCTGGATTTATCTCACTTATACCCTCCCTAGCTCTGTGACCTTGAGGAAATTATTCACCATTATAAGTTTCAAGCCATTTACAAAATAGAGATAATAATATTTCCTTTATTAGTTTGTTGTGGATATTAAATGAGAAAGTACATATACATTGTTCAGATCATTCCAAGATCAGTTTGTGCTGAAGAAACATTGATTCCTGTTGGTATTATCTAATCTCAGGTAAACTCCTGAGTACCCTCAGAAATTTGTTTCTTCTGTGGTCGTACTGTACTTCTAAACAAAGTTTTACTCAGCTTTCTTTGGTGTATAAAGTATGTATTATTATATAGTATATATAATATATATACATAACATATATGTTTATTTTTTAGTAAGTTTTATTCTTTAGAGCAGTTTTTTAGGTTCACAAAAAAAACTGAACAAAATTACAAAGATTTTCCAAATACTCTCTGCTCCTACACATGCACAGTCTTCCCACCATCAACATCCCACACTAGAGTGGTAATTTGTTATAATCGATGAACCTACATTGGCACATCATTATCCCACAAAGTCCAAAGTTTACTTTAGGGTTCACTCCTGGTGGTGTTCATTCTGTGGATTTTGGCAAATGTATAATGACTTGTACTAACAATTATAATATCACACGGAGTACATTCATTGCCCTAAAAATCCTCTGTGCTCTACCTATTCATCCCTCCCTCCCGACTAGATCCTGGCAACCACTTATCCTTTTATATCTCTATAGTTTTTCTTTTTCCAGAATGTCACACAGTTGAAATCATACAGTGTGTAGGCTTCTCAGATTAGTTTCTTTAGCTTAGTATAATAATATGCATTTAAGACTTCCCCATGTCTTTTCATGGCTTGATAGCCCATTTTGTTTTAGCACTGAATAATATTCCATTGCTTGGATGTACCACAGTTTATCCATTCACCTACTGAAGGACATCTTGGTTGCCTACAGGTTTTGGCAATTTTGAATAAAGCTGCTATAAACATCCATGTACAGATTATTGTGTGGACATAAATTCTCAGCTCTTCTGGGTAAATACCAAGAAGTTCAATTGCTGAATCATGTAGTAAGAGTATGTTTGATTTAGTAAGAAACTACTAAAATGTCTTCCAAAGTAGCTGTATCACTTTGCATTTCCACTGACAATAAATGAGTTCCTGTTGCTCTACATTCTCACCAGCCTTTGCTGTTGTCAGTGTCCCAGGTTTTGGCCATTCTAATAGGTTTATAGTGGTGTATCACTGTAGTTCTAACTTGCAATTCTTTAATGGTATATGATGCTATGTGTCTTTCATATATGTATTGGCCATTTGTATATCTCCTTTTGGCAATTTCAGATATTTTGCCCATTTTAAAATCTATTTTGTTTTCTTTTTGTTGAGTTTCAAGAGTTCTTTGTGTGGATCTCACAACTATTCTGGATCACAGGCCCTTTATCAGATAAATACTTTTGCAAGTATTTTCTCCCAGTCTGTGGTATATATTTTTTAACATCTGTAATTTTAGGGTTCAGTTTGTATATTACTTTTCACTGGTGTGTATATACTTGTGTTTATAAATCTTACCTTGCAAACAGGGAACAGACCCTTAGTTTGTTTTATATCTTGTATAGCATCCCACATAGTCTCCTGTGTACATAAAGATACTCAGTAAAAATTAACTGACCATTGAATGATTAGTGTTCAATAGAAGTCATTTCAATATAATAATATCTGAAACTTAGGAGTTCCATAGGAGGGCCCAAATCTAGTGGTGTCAGGCAAGATCTCATACAAATTATGTGATCCTCCTTCTGCCTCACTCTGTAGCCTTTTAAGGTGGATTATATGTGAGCATCAAGGATAAAGGGAGTCACAAAAGGATAGCTAAAATATTCCTCCTCTGGAATTGGGCATACATTTTCCATAGGCTTTTCACAGTTGAGGGGGTTATAGGTAGATCAACTGTATAAATAGTGTTGGTCATTAGATTATGGAACAGATGTCTCAGAAAAAGCCAATTTATGGTTAATCCTTTCCCTACAAAAGCAAGTTATGTTTAATCATTTCCCTGGTACAGATTACAAAACTTCTGTGGACAAAAAATACTGTAGCAATAGAGAAAAGCAGGTATTAATTCATTCAAAACTATTTTTTAGTGTCTAGTATGTGTTAAGGAATTGTAGGGTAGCCGGAGGTCAATTTGACATAGATGTGCTCAAAAAGCTTTATAGTCCTGCAAGGCAGAAGAGACATATGCACAAATAATTATTATGTGTGGTAAATATTTATATGCAGTAAAGATATATAAAATCAGGAGAGGAAGAAATTAATGATGGCTGGGGAAAGGAAGTCGTTGATTCATATAACAGACATTTATTAAGTATCTACTGTGATCCAGGTTTATGCTAGATGATGGGGATTGAAGGATGTGTTGCAAAAATGCCATGCCTTTAAGATCCTCACTGAGCAGGCAGGAGTCAATTCTAAGGGTAATGAGGGCTTCAGAAGAAGAGGTCACATTTGGACTTGGTGTCAAAGGGAAGGTAGGGTTTGGATATTTGGAGATAATGAGCAATGAGAGGGGAGGCACATTCCAAATACTGGCAACAGAAATGACATAGGCACCAGAAGTCTTGTGTTCCAAAAAACAAAGAGTTTGTCATTTTCTGATTTCTTTTGGTGATCATTTTATATCTAAAATAGTATAATTAATATATTAATAGATTATCGAGTACTTAATTTGATAAAGATACTATTTTAAACATTTTATTTTTAAAAATCTTATGTAATTCTTGCTTGACCTCTGAGGCAGGTATGAATTTTATGCTGAATTTTAGTAAAGGGAACAGTAGCTTGTCCCACATGGGCCTGGGACACACCCCCAGACACATTTTACTCTGAGTCCTACACTGCATACCAAAGCCATGACACAGCCCTTGCACCCTCACGGAATCCTATCTCCATCTAACAGGTCTCAACTCAAAATATTTTAAAAGCGTATTTCAAAGGATGCCTGCAAAACCAAAAATAATTTGAGTGAGAGTGAGTGAGAATGCTCTGAGCCAATAAATGTGGACTCATCAAGACTAAAGTCGGAACAAGCGGTCTTGTGTAACACGGGTTTGTTTCTGGCTACTGGAGAAGGCTGAACAAGGAAGGGACCAGCTTCAGTAAGATGGTGTAATGATAGATGAAGAGAGAAATCTGGATTGTTTGCCTCTTATGTAAATTTCATCTTCTCCATTAAGCAGAGTGATACAGTAGCAGGGGTAATATGGACCCAAGGAAGTTGAAGTCCAAGATAAAGAAAGTGTTTGCACAGCAGAGGTAGGAGTATTTTGGATGAAGAAAAAGGTTTAAGCAAAGGCAACACAGATGGGAGAACTGGAGGGGGTGGTTAAAGTCCTATAATTGCATTTTCAAATCCACAAGAATAAGTACAGGGAGATATCTAGCTAATGCACAATGTGTAAAGGTCTGAGAATTTTAGTTTGCTAAAAGCTGAGATCAGCAACTAGTGAAGGCAGCTATTAAAGGAGAAAAAAAAAAAACTCAGACAATTTTGATGGAGAAATGGTGCCCTAATTAAGAAACATATTACACTGTTTAGTACCCATTTTATATCTTAGTGTTTGGTACCCATCTTACATGTCGCATTGAAGTTAGTATATTGTGCTAAGGTCCATCAGCATCTAAGCTGATTAACAAACTAGATAGCTGAAAGGTGAATGGTTATAAAAACATTAAGGATTGATAGTTAAATAATGGAAGGTGATTTTTCCAGCAGAAAACTTGGGCTAACTATGGGGAAAATGTAGCCCGATAACTGTTTTTAAATATTCAAAGTGCTGTCATTTGGGAAAAGGGTGCAGATTACACTGAGATGATCCATAGTGCAGACCCAGGAGAGTAACTTTTTTTTTTTTTTTTTTTTTTTTTTGAGACAGAGTCTCACTCTGTCACCCAGGCTGGAATTCACTGGGCCTTTCTTGGCTCACTGCAACCTCTGCCTCACAGGCTAAAGCTGTTCTCCTGCCTCAGTCCCCAGAGTAGCTGGAATTACAGGTGCATACCACCAGGCCCTGCTAATTTTTGTATTTCTAGTAGAGAAGGGGTTTCACCATGTTGGTCAGGCAGTCTCAAACTCCTGACTTCAAGTGATCTGCCTGCCTCAACCTCCAAAAATGCTGGGATTACAGGAGTGACCCACCATCCCCAGGAGAGTAACTTTCAATTCAAAAGGATTGTAATAATGAAAAGGCTGCTTTGACAACTAGTAACATCATTGGCACGTTTCAAGTTGAACTTAAGTGACCCTTTGTCAGAGATATTTTTAGAAGGGCTTCTGTATCACGTGAGAGTTTGGGCCTAAGATCACTTTCCAATTCTAAGATTTTTGTTTTTTTACTATTCAGTATTTCAAGAGTCATTGGCAAATTATCATTTCTTTCACTAGTTGCCCCCAGTGTATCATGGGACAATCCAAAATAATGGGCCAAAAGAAATCTTAAAATTTCCTGTTTATCATGTCCAAAATGAACCCATTTGCAACTTAAAGTTTTAAGTAATCAAATCAAAAAGATGAAAATAAAGTATTATAACTAATGAGGATTAAGTCATAAGTCTGCAGAAAAAGAAATGAGATGCAAAGGACGTTGACATTATCTGATTTTTCTAAAAGGAAACTCAGTTTATGGGCATTCTCAAACTTTCAATAGGGGAACAATAGAAAAATTTGTAACTAGTAATACGAAGGACTGAAATACATGTTGTGTAGTCTAAATTAAAACCCGGGGGAAAATACTTACTCAGCTCTGTTGTTGAATTATATTTGATAACCACTATTATCCAATAAGGGAGAAAAAAGACAAAAAGAAGTGCTAGAATTGGCCCCTCCATTTATGTGCTATCAATTTTTTATTGTCTAGGACTTATTAATCTGCACACACATACACACACACACCTCACATATAAAGTTGGAAAAAGAATTTGACTTGAAATTATTTTTTATTTTGAAGGTTGTATAAACTAATGCTTTGCTTTCTCAACATTCTTTATTTCTAAGTGAGGAGTGAGGGATAACTGATGTTCTCTTGGTGATGACCATTGCTTTTCCCTGTGTCCTACTTGTTTCTTGCATTACACATTGGCCTTAGGTTGACAGAAAGGATAAGAGACTCCCTTATTCCCATGCCATCTCTATTATGCATAATAAAGTTTCCTGTTACATAGTAAACATAGACTTGTGTTAACAATTTCAACATTATGGAAATATAACTGCATATAAATCAAAACCATTGTCAATATAATCACAAAGAATGTATTCCTACTTTGCGTTCTAGACCGTCTTTATTTTTTGATACGTTATATACAGCAGAAACCGAAGAAACATTTTGTGTGACATCAATAAATAAAAATAAACCTACTCTACAAATAAACATGAAAGATTGCTCTCTGAATACATTTATACTATCTAAATATAGTCCCCTGGCCTCAACCAAAGTGAAGGTAGCTACAATTTTGAAGGAAAACATCAGCTGTGAAAATAGGGTATTCACCAGTCTCTACTGAAGTAATTGCTGTCAAGACATCTCAACATCCCAGAACAAGCCAGATTTGGTTGTTTTCTTTTTCTTTTCATTTGTTTCTCTTTTTTTTAAGTTTCCTTTAAAACGTGTCAGTGTCTAATAGTACAATAAACCCGAGAGAACCCCAGAAACTAGATAAAGAAACAATTTTAGATCTCAAAAAAGACAGGAAGAGTATGCTATTTTAAAGTCATAGCAATGCCATTTTTGTGCTTTTTTTTTGACTAAATTTTCAATTTGTGGCTCAGCAGTGATTATCACAAATTGAACCATTATGAATTAAAATATTTTAAAATATAGAAAATTGAGAAGGCAACTGAAAATAAAATAGAATTACAGAACCAGAAAGCGTGATCTAGAAAAAGATGAACTAAATGAGGAAACTAAAGCAAGAGAGAGGAGTTATGTAATTTGTTCAAGATTACAAATATAGTTAGAGACAAAAATTGCAGTACTCTTGTTTCTCAGACTACAATTGTTCATTCTTTCCAATATGGACATTTTCTAACACAAAGAAAATAACATAATAATTCTTAATGTATCCATCACACAGAGTCTATATTTAGAAACACTTGCCAAGAAAGTGTATGGTTTCGTTAAACTCATATTTTAATTCTTTATTCCAAAACATTTTGCTCAGTATCTTTGCTACTCTTTATGAGAATGTATGCATTTTATCTTTACCCCATTTGTAGAATGGCTTTCTGAAGGCTAGCTCTTTAATTTTATTTTAAATGGCCATTTTTGCATCCAACAGTGTGGTTTCAGTTTACAGCAAGTAGTGCGTTTTTGTTTTCTTCTCTATCAATAATTTAAACTGTTATTTTTATTTCCTGTCATATTGCATTGATTGACATGTCGAAATCAATGCTAAGACGTATTGGTGACAATGTAAAACTTTCTTTATTGGAAATGCTTTTAGTGTTAAGCATGATGTTGGCAGTTGACTTGAGGTAGAAACAGGTTTATCATGGGAGGGATTGTTATAGTTTACTAAGTGATTTTTTAAAAGATCTCAAGAATGCATAGTGAACTTAACAAATACCTTTATAGAATCTATCTTAATATATTGTATTTTGCTTTTTTCTCATTTGTCCTAATGATGCATGTTAATAGATTTCTCAATTTTGAAACATCTCAGAGTTTTTGAGATATGCCTTATCTGGCTTTATGTGGCATCTGAAGTAAAAAAGGACCAAGTTTGAGTCCTTAGGTTAACACAGTGACTGTGCAAATTTGTGCCACTGTTTTTCTCTGTAAAAAGATAATTTTTATTTTATTTTATTTTATTTTGTTTTTTGAGGCAGAGTCTTGCTCTGTCGCCCAGGCTGGAGTGCAGTGGTGCGATCTTGGCTCACTGCAAGCTCCGCTTCCCGGGTTCAGGCCATTCTCCTGTCTCAGCCTCCCGAGTAGCTGGGACTACAGGCGCCCGCCACCACACCTAGCTGATTTTTTGTATTTTTTGGTAGAGACAGGGTTTCCCTGTGCTCTCCATCTCCTGACCTCGTGATCTGCCCGCCTGGGCCTCCCAAAGTGCTGGGATTACAGGCATGAGCCACCGCGTGCGGCCGTAAAATGATCTTAATAATGGTTATCTCAGAGTTGTAAAGCTAAAATCGGTTATTATATAAGCACCACAAAAGGACTGACTCATGGTAAATGGCAATATATGCAGCAGCCATCTTTATTATAGTGAGTTATGATTAAAATATACATTGGTCGATGGATTTCTGTGTGTGTGCTACATTTAATTGACTTTTGTATAAGGAAGTTCTAATTTTATACATTTAGGAGGTATTGGAATTTTGTTTTAATTTTATGAAGTTAGAGGGGAGTTATACTTTTCTATATTCTGAAACCAATTTCATTACTGGTAATTATCTATTTCTTGGATATTTTTCCAAAGGCAACATTAAACAGTAGTGGTTAAGAACACATACTTTGGAGATAGACAGATCTGGATTCAAATCCTGATCCTTCAAATGTTAGTGGAGTGACTGTGGCCAAGTGACATTTTTATGAATCAGTTTCCTTACCTATTAAGTGAAGGTAATAATAGCATCTGCCTCACATAGAGTTAATATGAGAATTTAGTCAAGATTTAGAAAATGCTTGTTTTGTGACCATTATGAGCCAAATACTGTTCAGAGGTATATTTAAAAGACTTAACTGGAAACATAGGAAATGGTCATTGATAATTAGAACTTATTAGTATTACTGTCTACATTATTATTAAGTGGGACATAAACTATCTAGGCCAAGACATTTTACATTAGTAATTTCTGCAATTATTGTTGTAATAGTTTTATTAACTGCCTAGTTAATCAGTTTCAGCTCTGTAACAGTGTGTGAATATAACCAGCTACATAGCTTGGTAGTTTTTTTTTTTTCCTTACAAAATCGATGCATCACATTTCTGTTGTAGTACATGGGTTAATGTATATATATATATACACACACAGATATATATATACACACACACACACACAGAGTCTGGAATGTAGCATGTGACAATAATTGTGATAGGAGAGTAAACCTAAAAATAGTAAGAAGTGGAAGAATAGTAATAATTTTAAATAGTCCGTCCCTAATAATCTCTTTAAAAATTTAAAAGATGGCTAGTGCAATAATGAATGAGAGTTTACCTGATACAATTTCCAGTTGAGTAGTCTGAGAGGCAATATGATGTCATTGAAAGTTCTAGGAGAGTTTTAGCAAGCAAGAGCATGAAAAGGGTCTTTTTTTTTTTTTTTTTTTTTTTTTTTTTTTTTTTACAGTATCAAAAGTAACGCATGTTCTTTCAAAGAATAAGTTGGGTTAAAAGTAAGATATGCTCAGAAATAGATAAATTCAACACTAGCTTTGAAATGTTCAGCTAATCTGTATGTGGAATGGTGCAAGGCTCACCTTTCCATGTTGAAAGTTTATTTTAGGTGGTCATCAAGTTCTCTTTTTTGTGTATTTATTTGGAGAACTTGAGTATTGAATGCTTTTGCCTTGATGCTCTATCAATGCTCAGATATTGTATGCATTAACCATATATCTTCCATAATCAGTGCATTTTGGTGGTCTGTACCAATGTCAACAGAGTAGCTTGTTCAAAAAGCATTGAAATGGCTTAGCTCTTGTAACAGATTGGAAACATTATGATGTTTAAGCTAAATGATGAGTAAACAATCCATTAAAAATACTAAGCATGCATTTAAATTTATGAGATACATTGAAAGATTAAGTTTATACATCTTTCTTGAAAACTCGTAACTTCCAGGGTTTTTTACATAAAATAAATTGTGATCGCAAAGTTTTAGACAGCTGATAGAATTAAAGTAGAAAATTGTATTATAATTACTTCAAAGGAATATGGAATAATTTAATTTTGACTAGGAAAGCTTATCAAAAGCTTAATGTTACCAAACCAAATTGTGCTAGGTTCACATTTGTTCATCTTGGCCCTAACTTAAATGTTTCCCACATCTCTTAGTCACCTCTCATTAAGTGTAATTGTTGGATTTTGTGAACTAATCATAGGTTATTACTTGTTAATTGCTAATTGCAGTGCAACCAAAGCTGATATTAAATGTTCTTCTCTCTTTTGTTCACATCAAAACGTATTATTTGATTAAGGAGAAAGAGTTTTGGGGTTTTTTTGGTTAATTTTTCAGGGCAGCACTGGTATAAGCTTTATGATTCCTTGCATTAAGCATTCATAAAACTGTCATTCTGGGGCAGCATCTTGTATAGAATCATCACAAATTAAAAGTTATCATTAAATGCTAAACCAATGCTTATAAGTTTAGGGAGAAAGAAAAGATGGTAATACTGTATAGGTTGATTTCAAATAACTAAGATAAAAATAAAACAATTTAAATAATTACAAATTATAAGTAGAAAACTTGAAATATACATGGAAAGAGAGTAGAAAAGGGTCTAAGAAGTTGTCATTATATTTTTAAGAGAGGGGTTAAATGGGAGAGAAACAAGATTAACATTAACATTTCTAATCATAATTTGAAATTGACTAAGAAAGTTGAAAAATTATAATAGAAAATTACTTCTAATGGATTAATTCATATTTTATATATCAGGAACTCTACCTATTATTTTTATTATTATGATAAAAGGAATAGTTAATGATAGTTTATATGGTTCTTCTAAACCATATAAAAGATGTATGTAATAGTACTATGCAATGGTTTTTTTGATACAATCAAAGTAGCTACAAAATTCAGATCTATATTTACTTGATTATTGATCGTGACACATGGAACACCGGAGCTGTTGGTAAGTTATTACTATTTCTTTCTAAATATTAGGTTTATTACCTTTGGGAAACTACAACTGAATCTCTCATTTCCTTGCCTATTTTAGTCACAAATGTTATTTAGTAGAAAACATCATGACTAACCTTGTTTTGATGATTATGTATTCTTTTGGATTTGATTGGAAGCTTGAGGCACATCTTTCAAAACAGCAAGCATTGCTAAATATGATTTAAATAAATCTGTTAGCTATAAACAAAAAACATACTAGAGAAAAACGGGATGTAAACAAGGTGGGAGGGGGTGGGGTAGAGGAAAGACACTGGCTATTTCTCTGAGTGTTCCTCTCTTACAGACTCTGAAAATAGGCTGACACTCCAGAATCTCAATTCAACCTAAAAGATAGTACTTCCATTTCTGGCTCTTGAAGTTTAGCAAAGTCTGCTCTGGCCCTAATGGAGATTAGTATTTCACTTACTAGCAGTTCTAAACAACTGGACTAATTTAATGCCCGTGAAAGAGGAATTGCTGTGTCTTTCCACCCCCATCTTGGAAAACTTGTCAGTATACAAACCTCCTAAAATGGTAAGTGTCTAGAACCCCAGGATACTCTCATCTGGCCCCTACTGCTTCCATGGGATCTTGAAGACTCTACAGAAGGAGTAGCATGACGTGGTTGAAAGCTCTTAGTTTGGAACCAGATAGACCTAGATTGAATGTAACTAGATTGATGTTTTAGCTATGTGACTTCAGAAAAGTACCTACTTGCTTTGAGTTTTAAACATCCTCAACATGGAGATTGTTAGGCTGGCAAATTGAGTTATTGTGAGAATTAAAGGAGTGGAGGTCTGAAAAGTACTTGATATTTTACTTGGTATATACAATAGTGAGGATGTTAGTATCTCTCTTTTTCAAAGAGGGCTTACTAAGATCACAGCTTAAACAAACTGCAACCTCTTGTAAGCATGTTGGACTTCCTCAGAGGAGCAATGGTATAGTTTAGCACACAAAATCCAGAATTGGACTGTTTGAAAAATCACAGCTCTGATACTTATTAGCCATGTGATTTAGGACAAGCTTTTGAGGCTCAGCTTACTCATGATTTAAATGAAAATAATCATACATATTCATATGTAATATTGCCTGTAAAGTGCTTAGAAGGAGTGCCTGATACATGGCAAAATCATTGTCATTATCCTCATCATGTATCTGCTGCCAAATCCTGCCCTTCTGGAATATCCATGCTCATTTCAGAGCTCTGACACTGGTATTACCAAACACTGAATAAGTTAGGTATGGTTTCTACTTGGCCTTAGAATGATGTTTGTGATTAATCTCTCAGTGAATTTTTACCTTCTCTATTAGGTTTAGTTCATGTTTATTTTAAAAGAGTGGACATGTTTGGCAGGGGAAGTGTATAAATTGAATGCAAGATCACAACAGTATATTAATCTTGCTGTGATATTTAATACTTAAAGATTTATCAGAAATAATCAGAGTCCACCAAATAATTCTGCTAATCAGAAGAGACATGGCCTCCCGGTATGTCTCTTGCTTTTTGACTATTGTCAGCTCAGACTTTTAAGTAGATGTCTTTTGTATTCCAGTAGATGACCACTAATGAGTTTTTGCTTCACTAAATGATATTTCACAAACACTGTCCCTTATTCAGGAGATTCAATGCCCAAACCTATCCTTAAGTTCTCAAAGTTATTATCTCCAAACAATATAGGATATCAATTATTTTGGGATGGGGAAAGCAAGGAAACAGCTAACCAGGCAGAAGGAACTGCAATGGGCCTGAGATGGGTCAAAACATGAGACATTTATGGAAATGAAAAGCCAGTGTGATGGAGCAGTAAGAAAGAGAGAGAGAAAGTGTGTTTGTTTGTTTGTTTGTTTGTTTGTTCGGTCAATGGCTGCTAAGTTGACATTCCTCCAGGTATTTATTCCTTGCATTGTCTTTACTGAGCTAAACATCCACAAGTCTCTTCCAAATATTCTCTTGCTCTTCCAGGTGAACAATGGGAAGGAATGACGTCAAAGAGCCTCCAGTGGTTACTGCTCTGGAGAAGTTACAAATGAACTTTTATCTCAAGTTCAAAATGTCCATGAGTTATTTGAATTTGAACACTTTGTGTGTTTTTGGCTTCAAAATTCCTGGCCAAATTTCAGGGGAAATGCTCTTTTAACTTCATTTGTTTAAAATTTTTCTGAAAGTAGAATTGGATAAAGAATCCTTCCTCTCATTTGAAGTGATGGGTTGACTGCCTGGAAGACTGCATTTTGGGACACAGGCATTGAACCCTGTTCATCTGCTCTTCTGAGTGAACAGTAAGGTGAAAAGGTCAAGGGTGAAAACTTTGCATTCTTCTACTAATTTGAGGAGGGTTCTTGAAAAACTAGTCAAGTGATTTTGAACAGCACTTTTAAGGCAGAAATTTTATGGGTAACTCTTTACTACATCTTGAGATAAAAGGGGTCTCTGGAGAAATAAGTTAACAAGACATTCCACCACACAAAGAAACTAAACATGTTACATTAATTTAGAAATATAAGCACAGAATGATGAATCTTTTTTGACATTGTAGAAGTAAGTGACTTTTGAAAAATATGTGAGTCCCTGTTGATTCAGGAAGTCTTTTATATATTGCATTTCATAAAGCACATTGATGAATGACACTTAGGAATAAACAATTAGATGAATGTCAAGTTGCATACTGTTAGGTTCTACATATATTCAACAATTTTCTGTTCTCTGATTGGAAAATTTTTAGAATGTGCTTCACCATCTATTTTTCAATTGCTCTATTTGTGCAAATAATATATTTTACTTTTGTTATGCATTATTCCATAAGCTAGTTTTATATCATATACAAATATTTTGAATAATATCTGTACATGTTCATATATAATTTGCACATGTTAATATCTATAAAGAGTCCACATATTTATATCTGTATCTGCATTTGTTCATAAAAGGATCTGTCTTTGTAAAATCCCTTCCTGGTCCATGTGCACGTGCTGTTTTCTCTGCCTGGAAAATGCTAAATGTTCATTATTGATTTCTTCTCATCTTCAGCTTCTCAAGGAGGCTTTGCTTAATTATTCAGTTCCTCTCATGATATCCTTACTCTTTGCCTTCTTGAAAATTAACATGCTGTATATGCTACAATAAGTTTTAATGTATAACAAATAATGTGAGACTTAAGCTTCATAATGACAGTAGCACCATCTGGTTTGTTAACCATATTTATCCAGAACTTAACAGAGTGCCAGGAGTATAGTAAAAAGTCTGTGGTTTTTGAATAAGTACATAAATATTGGTGAATACTAAACTTCATGTGTTATGGTAGTTCCAAAATTTTAGTGTCATTTATGCCAGAAAACCATGCAATTGAGGAAAATAGATGTATATAAATACAACCAACAACATACATTCTATCAGTTTTGAGTCATGGGATGAGGGGTATGGTGTTTTACAAAATTCACTGCAGCTAAAAGATATTTGATAAATATTTTTCTGCATTACTTCATTTTTGTGGTGGTATTACTGTTTTGTGAAGATGAAAAAAGTTATAATCATCAGGAATTTCAGCCTTAGAAATTCCATATTCTCCTCTGTTGTGACAAAAATCACACACATGAACATAGATTTATTTTTGATGGCTACAGGAATTATTACTTATCACTTCAGGGATAATAGAGCCTTGCTGATTCTTTAGAAAATATTCATTGGTAAATGCATTTCTATGCCCCTATGCACACATTTTTTTCCTAAAGATGTCAGACAGCTAGTCCTGGACTAGAAGTCAGTAAGAAAGAGAAAATGAAAAGGCAAAAGGTAGCACTGTCAGCTTTTCTCTTGGGATGCATTTCAAGGTAGCGCTCTACTTGAGGCTTACGAAAACTAACATAGCATCATTAGAAAGTCAGTCCATCAAACACACTTGAAAACATTTCCTCACTCTTATTTTTAGGTTGCAAATCGTGATTCACAAAAATAATTAAAAAAATAATATTGCTTCCAAACTGATCTTTCCATTCCCAGTTTACTGTATGTAGCTTATAGCTTATACCAATGGAAGCACTGAAAAAAACTTACATTAATCTCTTGATATGTTTTCACATCTTTTAAGGACTGTTTTAAATACAAAGGTTCATTTTGTTTTACCTATAACTGAGTTACTAAGGTTACATTTGCCATGCAGAGGACTAAAATTACAATCCAAGGATGTTCTGTCTATTTGTCTGAAAAATGTTGGGATTTGTGCTATGGAAATTTGGAGCATTAGAGTTAGATTGTAATTATATAGTCAGCTCTCCTGGAAAATGATGATCCTAGGATATAACAAGTAAATGAAATCCACAAATAATCCCAAAGCTCTTTTATAGGAAAAACTTTTTACATAAAAAATGTCGACAATTAGCAGAATTGATTGAATGTTCCTTTCCGGTTCAGTTCCTGGTGGAGGTAATATCAAAGAGTGCAATGGCCCAAAGACAAGGATTCAGGCAGATGCAGAAAAAACAAAGATTATGGTTTTAATCAGCACCTGAAACACAATGTTTATTGCACATAGTTTCCTGAATTACTATACAATGTGACTGTACAAGAAAAAGTAATTTAACACTCCAACAAGGGTCTTTAAAGCAACAATAATTTTTAAATATAAAAAAATGAACAAAAACAAGTAATCCGCATCTGATCAGCTCACTGCACTTTGGAAAAAGCTTAACTTAAGCCAGTGTGGTCCTGAGATTTTCATGCAGCAACCTAAAGAATTTGTTATGATGCCAGACCACCAGGCTAACTATCTAAATGGAAAGTATTACCTGTGAAAAATTAAGAAGGTTGCATAGGCCACCAAGTCAATGCCTATTTCTTGTTCTGTTTGATTTCTGCTCATTGATTATTCATGGAGAAAAATAATAAAAGACATTCTTTACACATAAGGACACATTTAAAGGCAACTATTTCAACTTCATAGTAGTTGTTGTCTCAGCGGATGGATATATAGAATTAATTATCTCAATGAGATGGCTCTGATTCACAAGAGGCTAAGGTAACTTTATTTTATTCTACAGCTATTGTGATATCATGCAAGCATATGCTATTTGGAACCAGGGGAAGTACCACGAAAAGGCTTGCTGATATGTCTGAACCCATAGTCACACTGGAGGACTTCATAATGGTTTGAGAATGTCTTCTCAAATACTACGTAAAGAATAATCCAGTATTGGCTCATTTCGTGAAACAAAATGGAGAATATCTTAAAATACCAATATCAAGGTTATTACCCCATTCAAAGATCCAGCAGCCCATCACTTAGTGGACTAAATTCATCTTGACATTGTTTTGATTTTTGATTTGGTTTCGTCTAAGGAGAGACAATGAGGAAATAGAAGCACTGAAGTATTTTGATGTTATCACTGGAGCTCAAGATCTGTCCGTCCTTTTTCTCACTTTACCACCACGAAATCCTACATACCTGATAAGGCAAGGGCTCTTCCCAACAATGACAAGCCCTTCCATCAGAGGTTCTACTTTCTTGGGAAGGAACATACATAGTTCACAAAAGGCTTCACAGATTACTGATACTTCAACCTAATGCAAAGTCCTCTTTCTCTTCCTAATTTGGAGAATCCCTGATTTAAAAACATAATAAAATCTTAGAGTTTATTTTTTAAATTTTGAAGGAAATCTAAGAGAGACTCAAATTCAAACGTAGGCACCTTCAATGTGTTTCAAAAAACTCAACTAGTAATATCTTTCTAAGTTTTTTCTGTGAGGACTGCTTTACCTTACATTTAGGATTTCCCTAGAACCATAATATTGAGATGGGAGTGGACATGAATGTTGTCTAATCAAGGATGCTCTGCCTTAGCATAATCAATGGGAGAACCACTTATCTTACAGTTGAGCACAGCTAGATTTTAGAATATCTTCTCTTGATCCAAGTCATAGATAGATGCTCTGACTTTGGTCAAGTCTCAGCCTTTCTGAGCTTTAGCTTCCCCATTTACAAAATAGATACCCTGCTTCACAAGTTGTAAAGATTAAAAATGTGTCTAATAGCAAAACTGAAATGTCTATATAATTCAAGCAATATTTTAATTAACTTTCATCAAACTACAGTGAAGCTAAACATTGTTTTTCAAAGGGGAGGATAATGATAATAATTGTATTAATAATAATAATGCTAATAGCTCACAGGAACTGTGTAACCATTACGTGTGCTAAGAACTTTGTATGCATTATCTCATCAAAAGAAAATTGGAGCATGATGCAGATGTTCTGAAATTAAATAATGGTGATGGTTGCACAACCTTGTGAATATATACTAGAACCACTGAACCATATACTTTAAAAGGGCAAATGTTATGATATCTGAATTATATCTCAATTTTAAAAAATCAGATGTGAAAGAATATTGGAAATTTGCAAAAGTAAAAGTATTCTGGGAAGTGCTGTGAAGGATACAATGAGTTATACACCAGTCTTTTTTCCTACCCTAAAGTTGTTTTAAATATGTTTGAGAAGTTGAAATGGGCACATAAAAACTAACACCTAAGGCAGTGTGTGGAGGAGGTCTGGCACAGGCTTACAAAATTTTATTAGACATTCTTAGGACCAAGAGATGAATTTATGCCTCCAGGAAGTTAATATCACTGCCAGGATATAGTCTCATTGAAGGAGCTACAGCATCCTGTAGGGTGGAGACATATTAGAAAAGATACATTATCCTTAATGAAGATTTGATGGGGAAATGAAAAGGCTATTTTTTAAAAAAATGTATTACTCCTAAATGAGATGTTTCTGAGGTGGTATTGCCCATATATCTTGCCCACTTCTGGTTCCTTATTGTGTAGTGCTACAAAATGTAACTAGCCAACAACAACAGCAACAACAACACAAAAAACTATAACCAGAAAACAAACAAACAAAACCATGCACCCTGTAGTAACCCTCCTCTTGACTCAGTCCTCTAAGGATGCCTTAGTTTCAAGACATTTTCCTGGCACACTGACACAACTGACGTTATTCAGTTTTAGAATGCCCCACCAACTTGGTCAGATTTCAGTACCCATACTTACTAGCTGTGTGATTTCAGCAAGATTAAAGTTTCCAAGAAGATAGAGACAATGGCACTTACCTTTCAGGTCTGCTGGGAGTTTTAGAGGAGATAAATGTATAGAGCTCAATGCCTGGCACATAGTGAGTAGTCTGGTATGTGGGACCTGAAAGGAGAGATAGAAGATAGAGAGAACGTAACTTCTATATCCCTGGGTGTTGCATTGAAACCTGCTGGTAGTGTTAGGACTGTCCAAACGCTGGTTTGCTCCCATGGCAGTTTGAGGCTTCCTGAGATCCTTCAGATGCTTCCCCTAATGTACCTGTGCTTCTCCCCGCCACTCCCTCAACTCTTTTGTGGGTATGAGTATTTGCATGCATGATTTACCTTCCCAATTTGATTGAAAGTTTCCCCAGGAGCAGAAAACAGACTTTATCTGTTTTTTTTCTCCTCCCAGTAGGAGCAAAATGCTGGGTGCATGTTATATACTTTTTATCAGTTACCTGAATGAATTTTAAACAGATACTATATAACGGAGAAAATAGGAGACAGGGCAGCAGGAGCTTCTTATTTTTGATGTGGTGGTATTGCTTTTTGGGGGTGAGAGGATGGCATGTATATCTCAGTGCCAGGTTAAAACAACTGGATTAAAATCACTTCTTACCATTATAGGCCATCTAGATTGGTAAAGAGAGTCTCTACCGGCCAAGAGGGCCTCTAAGTAATTCACTTAGAAATGTATTTGGGTGGCTGGGGGCAGTGGCTCACGCCTGTAATCCCAGCACTTTAAGAGGCCGAGGTGGGCGGATCACCTGAGGTCAGGAGTTCGAGACCAACCTGACCAACATGAAGAACCTGCCTGTACTAAAAATACAGTATTAGCTGCGCATGGTGGCATGCACCTATAATCACAGCTACTTTGGAGGCTGAGGCAGGAGAATCACTTGAACCCAGGAAGCAAAGGTTGCAGAGAGCTGAGATCATACCATTGCACTCCAGCCTGGGCAACAAGAGTGAAACTCCATCTCAAAAAAAAAAAAAAAAAAAAAAAAAAGTATTTGGGCTAAATTAGCAATTATCTGAGTGTTTTTGTTTTTAGGTGAGATAACAGATGGGTCTCTGATACTGTCTGCAGTGTTGCATACTCCAACAACTGTGACTATAGGCTCCAGACTACCCTTCATGCCTTAAAACCTTTGCTCCCTGGTGAGGATTAGTCTCTGGAGAAGCAAAACATTCCATTCACCCAACTCTGGTTTCAATCAACAATGTAAATTTGGACCATGGGAGTCTTTCTGTATTCTGAAATGAGTACAAGCATGCAGAGCATTTGAAGACATTGTTGAGTTCTGTCCAAAGTGGGGCCCTGGAGTACTGGACTGTACTATGGTGCATGACAGAAGTTTACAGAACATAAACAGGGCTCCTACTAATCTACATGCCCTCCTGAGTTGCACACTTGTTCACAATGTTTGGTCCTCCTCTCTATGAGTATAGTAAACAGACATAGAGAAAGACATTTTTGTTTGTTACTGGTCTCTGTTCCTGAGCATAGTTGAGCCAAACATTTCTATATAACAGTTCAAGAATGGGGTGTGGAGAAACAGTGCACTAAAATCTTATGTAACATGTCTGTATGTCACATGTAGACTGAAATCTTTACTTATGTGTATTCTGCTTTATCTATTTCATATGCACATATTATATCTGCATCTGTAACATGCAAACATCTTGCTTGAAGTATGCCCAAGATATTGATTATACCATTAAATATTCATCTTAGTTAAAACATAAAACCATCAAGTGTATATGTTATTTCATATGGAATTAGACTATGCATTAAACTATGGTGCCACTTGCTAGAACCTTCAAGGACCTTCCCAGTGTCATATTTCATGATGTTTCCTTTTAACTTGGTTTAATAATATAATCTTTATTCAGAAATGAGCTTTTGTAAAAAAAAATCAATAATTACCTTTGTCACTGTTTATTTAATGAATCCATGGAAAGACTTCATTAAATTATAAATACCTCATTACTGATATTCTCATAATAGATTTTTGAAATTATGATTTGAGCCAGTTATCTATTTCAAGGAAGATACAGTACAGGGAGATCAGTACATGTCCAGTGAAATGACTTCTGGTTTTGCTAATGTAATATTCATGAGAATTTGACAAGACAATCATATTTAATCCCAGAGAATAAGAGTTTGAAATGAATTCTTTTAAATTGTAATTATCCATTGGCAAGAAAGTTTAGCAAGTTTTATTGTTTATATAATTTAAGTGACTTGCTATCCTATAAACATGAAAAGGTTGTGTTTTAAGGATATCTATAGTTTCTGAAAGAAATAGTAAATACCAGTCCTATAAATATACTTGATATTAGTATTTTGTGCTTTATGTGTATTTTAAATTTATTGTTTTCAGGGAAAACTCTTTGGTGATCATTTATAAATAAATTGTTTTTCAAAGCCTGATGCAACTTGGGGTGAAGTAGATGATGTCTGAATTAGGTTTGGGCCTGTTTGATCCTTTACTTTGATAGTTTTCAGTTCCACTCTAGCTAACTCTAGATTTTAAATCTATGAGATGTCAAAGACATTTGAAGTTGAGGCAAAAACTGATCATATCCAAGAAGAGATGGGCATCATTTAAAAGTCAAATGTTCTGCAAGCATCACAGACGCTCCTTGTTTCTACATTGTTTATTTTATTGTGTTGCAAAAAATCAAATCCTATGAAATCTGGAGATTTCTACACCTAGAAAATGAGTATTTTGCATTTCATATTGCAGAAAGTTTTAAGGATAAGTTAAAGGGACTTATTTTAGAGTTCAGTGCATTTTTCAGCTTTAGCAATGCAATGCTTCTATTCCCTGAATCTAGACCTTGTTAATAATTAATACTCTGATGAAAATAGGCTCTTATGGCCTACCTATCATAACAAGTAGGAAACTTCAAGAACTTTTTCCAATCTATCCTGGATAAGAACCAGGTCTATAATAGATGAGACCCTAAAACAATGGGCAACTCTAGAGTAACAGATATCTTCCTATACTTGTGTTGAAAGGACTGCCTCCTACGGTGTAACAAGAATTTAAACTTGTTATGTAAAAATATTTCTAACCACCAGGGAAGTCCACAGGGAGTCTCAACAGTGCTTGCTCCCTCTTGGATAGTAAAAAGGTCATCCATTCACTTTTAGACATAAAATGTAATATCAGCTTACTCCTCTGTAATAATAGAAGTCAGTTAAAGCCTCTTCATTATCCTTGCTTCAGCCACAGCGGAGCCCCCGCTTGCACTGGGAGGAACACGATTCTTTCCACAACTTTCACTTTTCCTCTCCCTCTCTTATCCTCCAGGGATGAAGCAGGAGAAGAAAGAAAACATAAAGGGCATAAATGACCTTACTTGGCTAATATTATTGTACCCATCTAGTTGAGCTTAGCCTTTACTTAAAGTTCTTAAGGAGGCACTTTTTGGAAGCATTTGGTTCTTTAGAGACCATATCATTAGAATTCTTTACCTGCAATTCCATTAAGGTAGTAAATGCACTTCCTTCAGATGGTCATTTAGGATTCCCACCTCAGCCTCTGGTCATCTATCACTGTAACTCCCAGTTCTTTTTTCTTTTTTTCTGAGTTTTCTTAACTACTCAGCCCAATTCCTTTAGTAACCCTGCTAAACAGGGTACAACACAATTCTACATGGACACTAACCTAGGGTACACAAGTGTCCTTTGTCCTAACAAACCCTAATGTACAGGTGGCTCCTGGTACATCAATATATCTTTCCTTGGCCACTGGGCATCAGCCAGCCACAGTCTCTTCCCTTGAAGATTTCTCAGGCATAGTCTAATGCTAGTTTGCTCACTACCTTGACCACTGCCACTGACCAAGTTCCAGAAGACACATGTCAAATTTTCTGAGATGTTCCACTAATGTCCCTTTCTCCTACACTTGAGATAGGGAAAAGTAAGCTTCCACCTTGCAGGTATGTGGAAATCACATCAAATCTCAACTCTCCAAAAATCCTCTTCTAATTGTCAACCTCCTCGTTCCTTATTCTGCATTTTGATGGATTGAAGTAGGTAATTAATTCAGAACCCTAAAAGCAGTTCTCAGTGTTCTCCTTTGCAAGGCTGGCTTAAGTAATTTTCAACTTCATTTTGTAAGATGGAAACAGTAATCTGTTTTTGACTTATTATCTTATCATCTTAACATCTCAGCTGAAACTGAAACAAAAAGAAGCATTTTAATATTCGATTATATCCTCATATCAGTTGCTTGCAATTTATTCCAAAATTATTTTAAGCATACATTGATTGATACATATCTGCTAACTTCGAAGAATAATACAAGGCCCCTTAGTGATGCTACTCTAGCAGGAGAGATAAAACAGGTAGTAAAAACAGCTAGATTTACCAAATCTGCTAGCTACAGCTATAGGATGGCACAGCAGTCCTAAACTCAGCCTAGTGTAATGATTAAGGACCAGACTCTGGAGCCTGACTGTGTGGATCTGAGCTACAGCTTTTCTCTTTCCAGCTGTGTGACTTTAGCCAAATTTCTTAATCATTCTGTACCTTAATTTTCTCATCTGTAAAATGGAGATAAAAGAGCGTCTCCTTCATGGAACTGTTATGAAGAATACCAGAGTTAGTATTTATAAAATGAGTAGAGCCCTATGTATGTGTTTGGTCGTTAGGAAACTCAGGGTCCATGTAGATAGGGTAATTTTTTAAATATTTGTTTATTTATTTTGAGACAGGGTCTTACTCTGTCAACCAGGCAGGAGTTCAGTGCACAGTCATGGCTCACTGCAGCCTCAACCTCTTGGGCTCAAGTGATCTTCCCACCTCAGCCTCCTAAGTGGTTGGGAATACAAGTGTGTGCCACCATGCCCAACATTTTTTTTTATGGTAAAGATGAGATCTTGCTATGTTTCCCAGGCTGGTCTCCAACTCCTGGGCTTGAACAGTCCTCTTCACCTTGGCCTCCCAAAGTGCTGGGATTATACATGTGTGCCACCACTTCTGGCTGGGTAATTTTAATAGCTGCAGAGACTTTAGCATATATTTTCCCCTGGACTTATTATTTCCACCATATTTCTCATGACCCTTACTTTCAAATACATGACATTGTAAGACATTTTAGTATTGTGTAGACTGATTCAGCTAATAAACAAACAGCAAAAGTCAAATGAAAATGCAAACTTTATTCAAAGACCTGTTTTAGCTCAGATCTTTCTGTAAGCCTGCATTATTTTCTCATTGTAGTAGAATTACTTTTTACTCATTTCAGTAATTACTGAAAATAAATTTTCAGTAATTTATTACATACATTTTTAACACATGTGATATAACTCTACAGGAAAATTTTAAAGAATCTCATTTAAGAGACATAATAAGTTATCTTTATTTAGCAAACATGTATATAGTGTTAAAATGTGATTTTTAAAAAAGTTAAATCATCCATCAAGCCTAAAGCAAATCAAAACAAAAAAAATGTAAGCATGCTAACTTATAAGAAAGAGATCTTTAAGTACAATAAGAACCCAGGGGAAAAACTCAACAGAAATCTTTAGGATCTCTACATGAAGGATATAATGAACAATACTGCAAAATAACATCCTCAATTATTTTCCTTTGATTAATGCAATTTTGTAAAAGATTTTCCATAAGGATTCTCAGTGTAAGCTGATAGCATACTCCTGCTGTCTAGTTCAAATAATGATGAGAACCCCACAAAGAGTCAAGAGAATGTGGTCCACATCTTCAGGTTTCTAACATTCTGATTTAAAACTTCTACAGGAAAGGATGGACTGTGTGTACTTTAAACCCTTCTTCCTCCACATCATTTCTCTCAACTGAGGTTTGATGAAGGGTGAACCACAGACAGTTTGAGTTATGTGTTCTGATAAGGGCCTACAGCGCAGGTATTCTGTGCGACTGATTAAGGGCAAATCCACATGCTTTAAAAATCTGCAGAATTCATGGTAGAGTTGACAGTCCTGTTAGAGAATGCTTCTCAGAGGCAGAGGACATAGCACATGTTTCTCTTTGCCACCTTTTATTATGAAATTCTCAAGTTAACAGCAACAACTTTATAGTTAGAATGATTCATAGTGTGGTTTTGCATAATTTGAAGAGGGGGTTAATTTTGGATAATGGTATCTTTGCTTTAATTTAGCTTAGGTATAATCTAAGAATAAAGGAACTGAATTTTAGTTCTAGTTCATCTCTATTAAGTTATGTGTCCTTGAACAAGTCTTGTACCTTCCTGTGTTATCATCAATAAAATGTTGATGTTTGATCATCAATAAAATAAAAACATTGAATAACTTTCAAGCTCTTAGTATTTGATGGCTTGTGAATACTGACTAAGGGACTGCACTCATTAAATGCCTCTATGCCCCATACCCTTTAGAATTATTTCCTATATTGTGAGCATGTGTTAATGGGCTCTAAACAGACATCATTGCTCTGATTTCACCAGTTATTCAAAGGAAGAATTTGGAGCCCCATTTTTCTTGTGAAATGGGGAGAGTGGATTAAAGGGGCTGTGTTAAAGGACATGAAAGTATGTCCTTTGTGCGGGCAGCTATGCACCTTCTCTGTGACAACCTCTGGGAAGAATGCAGCTCAATTCCCTTGAAAGTGTGCCTTTTGGAATATCAATTATCCATGAAAGAGATGTCTTAAATTTACCCAAATGTCAAGAATCTTGCTTCTACTACATGTAGTTTTTCAGAAGTAAAAATTGGAGGAAAACAGCTGTTGTCCAAAGCACAATTTTAAACAGTACCTTGTATGTGATCTTTATTAAATGGTGACTAGTCAACTTAATACAACTCTTTTTTCCCCTCCTTTCTTACAGCACCAGGGAAAAATTGGAGTTAAGTTTAATGTTGGGACAGATGACATCGCCATTGAAGAGTCCAATGCAATCATTAATGATGGGAAATACCATGTAGTTCGTTTCACGAGGAGTGGTGGCAATGCCACATTACAGGTGGACAGCTGGCCAGTGATCGAGCGCTACCCTGCAGGTAAGCAAGTGAATATGTATCGGGGGAAGATTTTATGAAAATCAAACTGGAAGAAAAAGCACTGTTTTGCGTCCGTTTCACCAAATTGTGGTTTTCTGAGAAACCATCAACTATTTATTGGACTTTAGAGTCATGTGAATGTAATGCTGTCCTAAACTGTTCTTGCTACAGTGTACAAATGCCATTTTATAAGAGAACGTGAAGGTGTACATTATCGTTTTCAAAATTCAGGACATCAATGAAATCAGAAAAATGCACACATAAAAAGCACAACATATCAAAGCTCTTTTTACTGGATCCTTGCATTTAAACAAAGGAAAGGCTTTGTCAAAAGTAACAAAGTTAAAATTTAAAACTAAGGGAAAGAATATTATAACACTTTATTTTTTTTTTCTGAGAGAAAATAAGACCTAACCGTTCCGCAGATGGTGGTGCACAGCTGAAACTCATTAAAGTGTAGGAATCCCATGAGATAGAGAAATAGTGAGAAAACAATAGTAGCATAAATCAGCAGTTATAAGAACATGTAAATAAAAGAAGTTTGTTTTCACTTTCATATAACCATGGAGTTTCATGAGGATTCTTTGACACTAGCGCTACTCATTTTAAGTCTATAAAATAAATGTCAAGTCATTATTGATAAAATAAAAATTATCTTGTTTATTGTAAATGAGTTTTATCAATATTATGTTATTGAAACAAAGGTGGTAGATTAGAAATTTTAAACAGTGTTACTTGTGGTGGTATGTATCCTCAATTTTAAAACAAATATGTTTTGAAGTAAAATATAAATTAAAAGTATAAAGGTATTTTACTGCAATCATTATCATCTTTATATTTTAGTATAAAATAGGTTACCAAAAGTATCTGTCTCATTTATCTCTTTCCCCTTTAGATATAACTATGTTTTTTGCAAAGCACACAATTTATAACACAGTATAAGGAAAAAGTATAAAAATACATTTCTATTTTATCCAATAAAGTAATAATCAAAACATATATTAAATTCCTCTATCAGACTTATTTGGTTCTTGAAAGAAGTAATTTAATGACATAACCAATGTATTCAATTGATATCAAATATCTCAAGTACTGACTCACAATTGTGGAATGAAATATCTGTAATACCCTTCTGGACCTTTTCTGGTTTATAGAATTCTAAATCTTCAAGCCCTAGTTCAAACCTATTCCATAAGCCTAGTACTCTGCAAATATTTGCTGAATTAAATGTAATTTTATAAACTGCTCTATGACAAAATTAGGAAGCAAGAAAATTAATATGTCCAGTGCCTGTTATAATACTGGCAAATAGTAGGCACTCAATAAATATTTGCTGAATCGATGTCTTGGGAATTATCACAATTTTACACTACAATTATGTGAACTGTATACAACAAGGTGAAGTAATAGAAGATTTTAAAGCCAAGTAACTTAAATATGCATGCAATGTTACATAGCCCCTGCTAATCCCAGATTATTGCATTATCTGAAATCCTGGTATAAATGTGCAATTTCAATTTTTATTCTTTATTTTATCAATTTAACTTTTTTTTTGTTTAATTTTTTTGAAACAAGATCTCACTCTTTTGCCCAGACTGGAGTGTAGTGGCAAAGTCATAGCTCACTGTAACTTCAAACTCCTGGGCTCACAGGATCCTCCATCCTCAGCCTCTCTAATAGCTAGGACTACAGGTGCACACCACCATGCCTGGCTAATTTTTAAAAGGTTTTTGTAGAGATGAGGGTCTCGCTATATTGCTCGGGCTTGTCTTGAACACATGACCTTAAGTGATCCTCCTGCCTCAGCCTCCCAAAGTGCGGGGATTACAGTCATGGGCCACCATGCCCAGCCTAAAAATTTGCTTTTAAAAGTGATAGCTAAAACCTTAATAAAATTCCAGAAAGATGTATTGGTAATTTTCCTAAAATATGGATTAATTACTGCCTATTTGCTGAGAGAAAGTCATCACACTGGAAGCCATGAAAATACATAGTAGGATAAGGTCTAGACTTTGCTCATGGGATGTTGTCAGCTGTCAACAGTGGACCTGAACATGCAAAATGATCAATCCTGTTACTATTGCAGTGTGGCGTTTGCCTCTTAAGGCATGGTTTTGTGTTCATAGTTAATTCTTTAAAATTATCTTTATTTAGTAACTTTTAACACTTATCAGCAATTTCCAAACTGGTATCTTTACCTAGAGGTTATTAGTACTTATGGTGAGAAAGGGAAGGTTCCATTAGTTTGGGAAATTAGTTTGGAAAATTCTGGGTTAAGCTTCCATGCTCAAATTAGTTTGGGAAATTCTGGGTTAAGCTAAGTTAAAATATCTATACTTGGACTTTATTAATATGCATAATGTATCTCTAAAAGAGAAATATAGGATGCATTACCCAAGCATAGATGGTAGAAAAGAAATATAGGATATATTAGCCAAACATCATTGCATTTTAGTAAATATTTTGTGTTTTCAAAAATTTCTGTATCCCCCAATTTTACTGTATTTTATTTGATTGTACACATACCAGATATCATGTACTGAGTATAGTTCAAAAAAGATATGGTTCCTGTGTTCTTGTAGCAGACTAATGTCCAATTTGAATCTGGTAGCTGAGATTGAGGCAGTACTTATTAATTATTTGAGAAAATATTTCTACATGTTTTTCTAGATTAATATTTGCTTAATGCATATAGTACCTTATTTGCCAATTAAACAATTGTTCAGAATAAGAAACACAATGTAAAAGATGTTTAAAAATAGAAATGAGCAGTATAGTAATAAGAAGCAAATCCTTACATATAGTTATTTCAGATACAACTTTCAACTTCTAATCAGAGATTTTAGATGCCCTTTTACCAAGATATATTTTAGAAAATATAAATAAACCGAGAGTGGGCAAAGTTGCAATTATTCTGAAGGATATAAGCAAGGAAAAACACAGAGTCTGCCCTCAAGAAAATTAAAGCACATATGAAGAATTTTAATATATACATATAAAAAGGTAATGATCAATATATAAAGAACTCAGGGGAGTCACCATTGTCATCAGATGTTTTATTAATCATCTGCTCTGTGTTCATTTCAGTGTGATGCTGAGGTAGGAAATAAGCCATGAAAATTTCAAATACCTTTTTCTCTTGGAGATTCATCTGCAACGGTGCCATAATGGCTGAATACAAATTTTGAAGTGTGTGTGTGTCAACTCTATTAAAGTGTTTATGACAAAGTGATTGTAAATACAAGTTCAGTAGCAAAAGTCTAGCATATGTATTTTATGTCAGTTTGTGGTATGGCTCTTTTTTATTAATTTTGGGAGTTATTTTTATTAGAAGAGCAGCTAAATTAAAGCCTTTACCACCAAATCCTATAATCAGAGAAGCGAGAATCAGTAGCCTATATTTGGTTCCTTTAAAGTGCCTGTACTGCAAAATATAGGTAATAAGGATTGAAATTAGTAATTAGTATAGCACTTAACCCTCCATTATGGGTCTATGTGGTAAGTGCTTTTACATGAAGCAATTCGTCTGGTAGCAACACTATACCTTTAATGAAAAGCAACCAAAGCATTGACCAATGGTACTACCCTGTAATTGCCTGGAAGGCTTTCATAGAGAAGCTAATTAGTAGAGGTAGATTTTATGCTCTTTTTGAGTATATGAAATCTTCCTATAACTCAACAATATATATTTTAGAATAAATATTGAATTTTCTGAATAGCAGACCTAGTATCCATTATTTTCTGTATATAGAGCAAAGTACAGAGACAATATTTTACAAACCATTTAAAGTTGAGAAAGCCATTTCTTGGTGCTTATCAGTTAAAGCTCTAGAATATAATGCATCATTAATCTCTGATTTGTCCCTAATTACAGTTATGCAGCAAAATTTTCTCTCTCAACAAAAATAGACTTTCTTTTCTCATAACATTAATTCACAAAGCCTAACATCATCTTGCTTACCCAGACTAAAGATTGCTTCAGATAAATCACTGTTATCTTTGATAATAAACCTTTGAATTTGTTTTCCTACCACAGTGTGTCAAAAGATTTCTTTTGCACTCTACACAAGGTCAAATGTTCATTTTATAGTTGAGTTAACATATTAAATCAACAAATATTTAAAGGATATATACTACATAAAAGGAACATACTAAATTTACAGTCTGGTTACAGAGATAGGCAAAAAAAAGTTCAAGATTAAAAATATAAAATGTGAGAAAGTGCTAGAGTTATGATATCATATTTGGCTAATTTCTGAATAAGATATAAAAGGAAAACTTGTTCCAAGGAAGAAGAGACCATTTTGAAGTGAGTGGTGTAGTAAGACTGTGAAATCAATAGTACATTAGGTTTAGGTCTCTTCAAACATGCATTCATTTACGAAGGATTAGCAGGAAATGATAGAGACAGACAAACTATTTAGGAAACTACTAAACAATCTGTGTATCAAAAGATAAAGTACTAAAGTAGAATGTGAGAAAATAAATAGGATGAATGCAGAATACACTGTAAAACCTAATGAACAACTTAATAGAAGGAGAGATATTCCTGCATTTTAGGCGCTCTCTCTCTTTCTCTCTCTCTCTCTCTCTCTCTCCTTCTCTGCTTCCCCCCTCCTTTTAACCAACAATTATTCAATGTTCTAGTGCTGCTGTGTGTCACCAGACAGCACTAGATACCAATGAAATGGAAACCAGTTGTAGGAAGGAACAAAGAAGTCAAAGACATTCGTATTCCTGTTTGCCAAGAAATTGGTCTGAATGGGAGATAAGGAGGATCCAGAAAACCTAAACATGTCAAATAAAATGTATTAACTTTCAGAATGCCGAGTTTGATTGCTATTAAGTTTAAGGAAAATAGATAATGGTGGTCTGGAGTGGTAAGATAAAGAGATCCTTTAGGGATAAGGAGATCTGAGAGAAAGAGAGAAATGCTCTAAGACTGCATAGAGATGGTGTAAATCTTTTTTCATGATCATGCAATTTGTCTGAAAGAGCTTATGGGTATTAGATCTAAACCTTAACTCTGTTTTCATCCATGAAAGCTGGTAAAATATTTCCGGGTTCAGGAAGTCATACTGATTATTACCCCAAATTCCAAACCTTTAGTGTCACTTAATCGATTAGTTTATTTTTAATTCAAGTCATCAATAATTTATTATTTATTTAAGTCACTCTAATATTTAGAGATTGCAGGGTTGTTACTGAAGTGTTGCTTAATGTAATGATTGTTTTATATTTGTTTAATTTAATTTTTCAAAGTATGATATAATTAAGGAAATCTACCTTACATGATCATTACATTTGAAGGAGGGAAGGAACTTCAATGTTCTTCTCTTCCAGCTCCTTCATTTATCAAAGAGCAAACTGGAACCTTGAAGAGACTAACTAGTTTGCTCAAGATCACAATGCTCGTTAGTAGCAGAGTAAAAACTACATTTGGAGACTCCTGTCTACAAGCTATGCACCTTCCTTTATGAAGTGTGGGAAACATAAAGTAAAATATACAAAGATCATTAGATGCATTTTTAAACATAGCATAGCCTATTCTTCATAACTAAATGTTATTACTTGCATGATTGATCCTAACTGTATCAGTCAATGTCACAGTGTGCTATTTTTGCTGACCCACAGAAACACATAACACATACAAGACTATCTTATGAGTATTTAAACATAGTAACACATAAAAAAGACTTTCTTATAATAACCATAGTTGTTTGGTTTTCACTAAAGTTTTGAATCAAAAATACTCATTAGTAAGCACTAATTATTTTCTAACTTTACTGGAGAAACTTTATTAGCAAATTAAGTAAATCATTATGGACCATTAGAACATTAGAATACTTAAGAATCATTTGGGAGAAAAAGTTTGTTAAAAGAAGACTTGCCCATGTTCTCATTAAATGTATAGATATGGGGACTCTTTGACTAATTTTTTTCCTTCCTCTAAAAGTAAATAGTGAAAATATAAGTATTGTGGAAACTGATAAACCATATGGAATAATGAATTATTATTTAAACTAATAACCAATTTTGACTAGAGTCCAACAAAAGACATAATAATCAGGGTGTGACACACAGAAGGTGCTTAATAAATAGTTGTAGAATAAATCTACATCCCTCATTAAACTTCTAGGTCAAAACATTTTTTTGCTGGTAGTTTTTAGCCAAAATATACTTACATGAATATTTATTTCGATATATATACACTGAGAAATCTGAAGCCACAAATACAGTAGCTATGTTAGATTCAACAAGTGTCTGAAACTCTGATTTTTCCTGTTTAATTATCTTTTTAAACAGTGTTCAGTTTTGCTGGGAATTTGAGGTTATTCCGAATGATGAAACATAATGAACTTTTTTATTAAGTAGTATATTGAATATATCTTCCTAAAATTCTAAGCTTAGCTTCTGAGAAATTGTGTGCAAAGAGATGGAAAGAAATGATATATTATCAGACTTCTCACTTGTTCTTACTTTAACGATGACTTGGATTTTTTAAATATCGGAATTTTTACAGTTACTGTAAGGCAACCATTTTAGCATTTTTAAATTTTCTGTAAAAAGAGAAAGCAAGATTCTCTGATGGTTTGATGGGTTTCGGCATCATTTAAACTACACAGGCTGGCAAACAGAGATAATGCAGATGTTTTCTAAGAGTCATGGTAAAACAAAAGTAAAGGATATTATATCAAGTAGGCTAGAACTTTTGCCAAATATATCTTATGTTGTAATATAGAAATAGAAGCCCTTCTAAATGATTTCTTGAAATTTCCTCCTTTAACTTTTTGTCTGCCATTATTGTTTCCAACATACAATTTGTTTAGTAATTTAAGTTCTTATCATCATGAAGGGATATACCGGCCTCACTCCTGAAAAGCGGTCACGTTAAACGGAGAATGGCATTATCATGATTTTAAGTAAGTGTGGCTAAAGATATTGACTGAGATTGTCTTGAAGGACTTTTTACCAAAGATATGGGTAATCAGGTTAATGAATCTATCTACTGGTTACAAACAATGAATTAATCATGTCAGATATAAAAAATTAATTGTCACCACAATGCAAAAATTTAGCTTTTTGCAAATAAGGTGGAAACAAGTTATAAGAATAGTTAAACATTGAAGGCCAGATAAATGACATTTTAAAGAGTAGTAGGTTTTTAGGAAACTTCAGATGGTATTTACAAGTATTTGGTTGATTTTAATGTTTGTATTTTGTAACAGTGGCTTTCATAATTTGACTATTATCTAAAAGTATCTTCGTTTTTATCATATCGTTTATAATTAGCTGACTTCAATGGAAGAACAAGTCACATTCCCAACTCAATGACAAGCCTTTCTCTTAATACTTTCTCAAACACTCTGAGTTCTTATATCTTCAGGAACTTTTATTAAATAGCACAGGCATATTTATTTATATATTTTTATAATGATAACGGGTAATAGCTAGTATTTTAGTGTATGATGAACAATTTTTGAAACTGTACTATGTGATTTGTTCCTTCTCAGCTTTAATGTCATTATTTGAACGTCAACTATGTATAAGTCTCATGACTGTCATGCTATTTATATTTGTCCACTGTCTACCCACTTTGCGTATCTTGTAAGCTCAAGAATAAGTTGTTTTGTTTTGTTTTGTTTTGTTTTTTGAGACGGAGTCTCACTCCATCACCAGGCTGGAGGGCAGTGGCCCGAATTTGGCTCACTGCAACCTCCACTTCCTGGGTTCAAGCAATTCTCCTGCCTCAGCCTCCTGAGTAGCTGGGACTACAGGTGTGTACCACCATGCCCAGCTAATTTTTGTATTTTAGTAGAGATGGGGTTTCACCATGTTGGCCAGGATGGTCTCCATCTCTTGACCTCATTATCCACCCACCTCGGCCTCCCAAAGTGCTGGGATTATAGGAATGAGCCACTGCGCCTGGCCAGGAGTAAGTTGGTTTTAATGTCACTTAATTTCTAATAAACAAATGGAAGTGCTGTCAAGAGGAGGCAGAGTATCAAAAAGGACAAAATATCCTACACTAGTGTCAAGGCCCCTATGGAGAGTACAAAGCTTTGGAACTGTATTTAGTTTTAGATATTAATCTAAATCAGTTTTTCTTAACTTCCTTTGAATCTCGGCCTCCATGAGAATCCAATAAAGTAGACCATTCTATCTTTAGAAAAATACACATCTATCTGCATTTGTATAAAAAATTATGTATGTGATGTTTAAGTGTTGCAGTTTAACATCCTTAGGCCCTTTTACTTAGAATTCAGAACCTCTGCTCTAGGTGATCTTTGAGGATATTGAGATTTTGGAGGAAAAAATGAAGTCTGTGTAATGAACATATGAGGAGGAACCTCCTCCTCCTCCCCTAAATAAACATGCTTCCAATGAAATGTGCCTGCCCTTTACTAACCTTCTGCTAATAACCTTCTAAACACTGACATAGCCCTCTGGGTGTAGCCTTTACTAGCTCAGATAATTTTCTTTTTTCACAGAATGAGCCCAACTTTTGTACTTCCAGTTTTAAACAATTGTTCTCCAAAATAGGATCATAAGAATGCCATTATCCTTGTAATAAATTTATTTTAAGCACTAATACTATGCTTGATATAATTATAACACTGGGGCATTACATAATAAATATCTTTAAAACCAAAATGCATGTTTTAAGAGTTTCATTTGGAAAGGTCTCTTGGTAAATCATGTCATGATTGTGAAGTGTGATGGTGAAATAACTGTGTCCAATATCATAAAGATAAAAATTGCTATCAATATAACATCTCTGGAAAGTACAAGAATCCCCGTGTATCCATTGAGGAATATATTCCAAGACTCTCATTGGATGCCAGAAAACACAGATAATACCAAAACCTATATATACCATGTGTTTCCCTATACATATATCCCTATGATAAAAGTTAATGTATAAATTAGACACAATAAGAGATTAGTGACAATAACTAGTAATAAAATAGAACAATCATAACAATATGCCATAATAAAATTTCTGTGAATGTGGCCTCTTCCTCTCTCTCTCCCTGTCCCAAAATTTCTTGTTGTACTGTCCTCATCCTTCTTCTTGTGATCTGTTGATCTGATAACCCAGATGGCTACTTGTAAGTGACTAACAGACTATATAATGTGGATACACTGGAAAACGGGATGATTCATGTCTCATGAGGGATGGAGTGGGATGGCCAGCGATTTTATCATGCTACTCAGAATGGCATGCAATTTAAGACTTTATTATCTACATTGCATGCCGTTTACTGAAATGGCATGAATTGTTTATTTCTGAAATTTTCCGTTTAATATTTTCAGACTGCATTCGACTGTGGGTAACTGAAACTGTGGAATAAGAGGAAACTACCATATTACCATTCATTATTATGAGAAGAAGTTAATAAAGCCCTTTGCATGTATTTAGGAAACTTAAAACATATCATGCAAGAGCCCTTTGCATGTATTTAGGAAACTTAAAACATATCATGCAAGAGGACAATTTTTCTTTTTCACTCCTCTTACTAGATAATTTTTCACCTTTGTCTCACCATTATTTTTTTATTCTGTGTGATTTTGTATTTTAAACTTACCAGAATACTGATAATCCATTTTGTTTTCTTCCAACAAAATAATAAATGTCTAGCATCAAAATTATTACAACTAATGAAGTTAGGAGAATATAGGAAAAATAAACATTCAAGATTCTGAATTCTAAAGTACCTCAGATGTAACAATTAAATACATTTTGACCACTATTCAAAGTTCATAATTAAAAAAAGAAAATTCATCTGGAGCAAAGATCAACAAATTTTCATCATAGAAGGCCTAATATTAAATATCTTTGGCTTGGAGAACCACATGATCTCTGTCACAATTACTCAATTCTGCCATTGTAGCTCAAAAGCAACAATAGCTAATAGGAAAATGAATGGGTGTGGCTGTGTTCCAATAAATCTTTATTTGCAATATTAGTAGATACATTTGACCTGTAGGGCATACTTCATTGACTCCTGAGAGAGAAGCATGACAAAGGAGCGTAAGAACCAACCTGAAAAAACTTCCAATGGCCAGAACTAGATCAAATTGAGCAATAAAACTAATAGACATGTCATTGGATTATAACCAAAAGAGTAAAATAAACATCTATGAACCCATGCTGATATAAACAAGTAACTGAACAGATAGAAAGATAGATATACAGACAGATAGATAAATAGGAAGCAGGGACAGCTCACCCATACAGAAAAATTACAATTAATAATGTAGAAGGGTGATGGAAATAGGAAGTCATCATTATAATCCCGATGTAAAAATTTTTGAAGTTGGGATTCCCTAATAGATGCCAAAATAAGTGCGAAAAAGTTTTGAGTAGAGATTAGTACTTTATGTAGTCTAAAAATATTTCTTCCAAGTAGAAGTAGTAACTTTCTTCTGAAAACTCAGCAGATCATGTTAAGTGATCAAGTTAAATGTCACCAGTAATAAAAAATATTCACTTCATGAACCTTCATGCTAAAAAAGGCTCTTCACTTCTTTGGTATTCATGTTCTCAACAAAAATCCATAATTTCCATCTAACTATGACAAACTCAAATTGAGGAACATATTACAAAATGGCCAGTATTCTTCAAAAGTGTCAACTATATGAATTACAAAAAAAAAGGTCTGAAGGGTCAAAGGAAACATGGCAGTTTAATGCAATATGGGATTTAGGTTAGATCCTGCAATAGAAAAAGGACGTAGTTAAAAACTGGTAAAACCAAATAAAGTCTATACTTTAGTCAACTGTTTATTATCAATGTTATTTCTTGGTTTTGAGAACTGCCTAATGGGTAATTAATTACTAACAGGAGGAAAACTGAATGAAAGGTATTTAGAACTCTCATTCTATAATTTTTTTTTTTAAATAAGAGTTTAGAAATGATTTCCATCTAAACATACCTTTTACACAATTCTATATAACATTTCAGAAAAAATAACTTAATAAAACGTAATGCCTTTGTGTAACTATAAGTCAGATGCATTTGTTGTGAAAAAATGTATTTTGGCATGTTCATATGGTTATCAGAAAAGTAGATTTATTCCAGAAGAATATCAACCTAATTTTTCTAACAATCCAAAGGTGTAACTTCATCTAATACTGGAGTTGGTTCTTAATTAAGACAGAATGACAAAATAAATGTAAAAACCTTTTGAAGTATGAAGCCTTTAAATAGGCCATATATTAAAATTTAAATTATGATGATGAATATTTTGTGTCAAATGTAGTCTCATGGGTAGAATATTTCTCAAAGACAGACTTTTATCTTAAACATTTTAAATTCTGTTTTGTTTTTAGCTTTATGAATTTAACTGTGTTACAAAGCAGCTGACTTTACCCCTCCCCACAAAGTTGAGACAGACTTTCCTCATATTAAGTATTATTGAAGTAATTTGTCATCTTGGGCATATTATATGTATTGGTGGCCCTAGTACATAAAATGTCCACTGAGAATCCAAAAAGAATATATCTTACATAAGCCTGTCTAGATATTACCATATGCATTTCCATAGGAGTATTTTAGCAGGATTTATGAGATATCAAATCGGACAGAATAAAGGAATATTTCGCTTTCATTTTTCTAGATAGTGTCACCTAATTGATAACATGCCATAATAATTTTTCAGGGTCACCTTTGCTGGAGCATTTTAAAGGTCCAAGTAGAGTCTTCAGTTCTCTCATTTATTATTTTTATTGCTCAGCTTGGCAGAGGACTTGGACGAGAGTGCGTTTTGTGGTTACAGGTGAAACAAACCAAAGGAAGCTTTTTTAAATGAAAAGATTTGCTTTGGTAAAAAAGAGAGGCACAATGGGCACAATCACAGTAGAAGGCAGACCTGGGGATAATTAGATGAGGGCTGTGCTTTATGGAAATGGAGTTCAGATAGAATGTTACATCTGTCAAATTGATTCAATAAAGGAAATTCATGTTGCGCTAGCATTGGGGTGAAGAGGTAACAGAACTCATCCAAAATTCCAGACAGTCATAGAATCTTTTGAAATTCCTGCCTATTTGTAAGAGCTAGTGTCAGAAACAATAACTTAGACATGCAGTCTATAGTGGGCACTCCATATGGGGCACTATGCTAATTATTTTACATACATTATTTACAAACATTATTGCATTAACACTCACAAAATCTTTGTAAGACTGCTTACAGTATCTCCTTGTGATAAATGAACAAACACAGGGAGATTCATTTACTCGCTGACACCATACATTCTAAAGCCTACTCCAGTGCTCTGTAGGATTATGCAATGCTGCCTAAGAAATAATTCTTAATTCTCCTAAGGAATAATCCACAAAATATTATTATTGGTCCCCACCAGATCAGATGACACTCAGACCTTTGTTGTGCTGAGATTCTGATACCAGTGGTTATTACTTCTATTCAGATCTGTAAGAGCTATTTGGGGGTCCTTTGTGATTAGAAGCATTCTCATAATAGTGTTCTTCCTCTCTGCTCATTATTCTTTATCTAGATGCAGAAGTGAGTGCGAAGTCTAAGTTGAATACTCCTCTTAATGACTAAAATTGCTATAGGATTATATACCACACATCAAATGATCAAACCAGACATATGCTATAAACTTGATGCAAGTTAAATGTCAGGTTAGCATGAAGTTTAAGAGGGAAGATTCAAAACCCAGACTGCATGGGTTCAAATCCTAGTTCAAACGCTGATGAGATGTGAAATTTTTTGCCAAGTTCTTTAACCACATTTTCCTAATCTAAAAAGTGGGGACAATGACAGTACTTACCTTGTAAGGTCATTTAACGTTTCATTGAGTTATTAATTTCAAAACAGTTCAAAATTGTTAAAAACCTGGTAATAGTAAGTGCTAAGTAAAAGTTAATTCCACTATTATTAGTCAAAACAGTTTAGTTTTGCAATCCTGAAATTGCAATAGTCACTAACCTCCCCGTATTCGTTTGTATTTCTTTCTGGGAACAAATTTATTTTCTCTTGGCTGTCAGACTTCGGTTCACATACATGGAGACAAACCTTTCCAAAAACTTAACATTGTTCCTTCTGACCCTGGCAGACATGTAAGTGCTACTAGTACTGCCTCTGTCCCCAAACCTACTCCAAGCAGAACACTACGAAGACATTACTAAGAAAGACACAGTTCAAATGAGTGGCACAAAATATATGTTCTGTACAATTTTAGAAAACAGAGTGGTGTTCGGTAGTCAAGGCTGATTTCACAGAAGAGTAAAATGTGTGCTGAGTGCTAAGGAATTCATTTGAAATTTAATAAATGAGCATTAGACAAACCGTGCTAGCTGGTGGACAGGGCACTGTGTATAGTTAGAGAGTGCAGGTGCTGCTCCAGAGTCCCAGTGGAGGAGATGAGTAGAGGCTAAAATACAGTCTGTGCTTGGGTCTCCAAGTCATGTGCATTTCCACAGCCAGATTTCCTGAAAGTAGAGCTGATTTTTTTTTTCTTTGTCACCAAGCACGTTGGGATTGCCCAAGCCTTTTGCCTAAGCTATAACAATCCAGGGAAGTTTTCTTTTTTAAATTTCCATGGTGGCATTCAATAATTAGAAGATCATAAAAATTATCATTCAAACAGACACAATTCTGATAAAAAAAAAAAAGAAACACTATTCATAGTTACTCCTATATAGTAGGAACAAACCAAGATATTTGAGACAATCTGGAACATTTGTCACCTCCTGCAATACACAGTGCCTACTGGTAGAACTGAGACTACTGCCTGCATTTTACCTGGAGAAACTGGACTCAGTCTAAGTTAGTGATTATGATAAGGTGTTGAGTTTATTCCTGTTGAGGCATTTATTCTTGGGCTGACATTATTCTAATGATCTAAGGCTTTTTACACAATTGGGCCTCTTTTCCTGTTATCAACTATAAACACTAAATATTCCTCCCCAGTCTCCATTATTTTAATCCATCTGGTGTGCAGCCAAGAGGTTTATCTTTTTAAAATTGCTTTCATCATATATTTTCCTGCCCCTCAATTCTTCAGTGACTCATCAAAGTAGATTATAGAACAAATAGAATTTGCATGGATGAAGAAAGATGTATAATAGGGTTCAAAGTCCTTCTGTGAGGTCAGATATTTTAATTTTGGAGTTTGTTTCAGATTTTAACTGTTTTGTTTCTATACATATAAATTGTTTGTAAATCTCATTTTCCTGATAATACATTTTCCAGACTATTATGTTCTCAATTTCTTGTCCTTGCAATAAGAAATCTAGGATTGGATCTGTTTGTGTTTTCATTGTATTGTCATTTTGGTTTCACACTTTGAACTTTACTGTTGTGTGTTTTGAATATACCAGAAGGCCACTAACTTGATAAAGTAAGCATAATGACTGAATGGAATTAGGGTATTTCAGTGTATAGCCAAACCAAAACAAATAAAAATGAGAAGATCTATTGTATTCACAATTTTTGACAATGCTGTTTCCAAACTTTTTACATTTACTTTAGAAAAGAAATAGCATGAACAAGAGTAGTTTTATAAGATAATGTACTTCAACTCTTACTGAGCTATGGTAACTTTTAGACTCCGTTCTAATTCTATACAGCTCAAGAGACCAATTTGTCAAGGTTATCAAATCATCCTGCATTGGATGGGAATTACACCAGATTGTAGCTCAAGTTGTTTTTATTTCTAAGGATCTGTGATTCTATGTAATCTATAAAAACAATAGTAGTCATCATATGTATGTGCCAGAAACTGTCCCCAGCAGCTTTACAGACATTACATATTATTCTTAAAAGTAACCTCATAAATTATCCCCATTTTACAAATGTGCTAAAACTTGGAAAGATATACTACTTGTTCATGAGTTTACTCATGATATTGGAATCTGGAATGTTCTAGCCTCCATAAAAATCAAATAGACTTGACTACCCTTGTCCATCAATCTTAATTGTGTGTTATATTTTACATATTTAAGAAATCAATATTTCATGAGATTTAAATTGGGAACTCCTTCTTCTATGGCTATTAAAAGAAAACTTTTCATTTTTGATGAAGAATATATCATCTAGTGCTACGTATACTATAATTTTACCTAAATTATAGTGATAATATAAAATGTTTTAAAAATGATCTACTCTTGATAATATACTATGTTGGGGTCCCTTAGCTCAGTAATCAAATAAAATTTCTTCCTCAAAAATCTGGCAACCTATAATTTTTTTTATTTATTTTAAAGACTAGCCAAATAAAGCATTGATGGTTATACATGTCATTAATGGCACAGCTGGGATCCTACTCATACCCTCATATTTTCCAGGCCTTAAAAAACGTGCAAACAAAAACTAAAAAAGAAAATGCATTGCACTGATCTCCTTTGGCATAAACTCTATTAAGTACCAAGTTGCTATAAAATATGCCTGTTTTTCTTCATGTTGCTTCTTTCTTGATAAAATATTAAACTAATAGTGCACTCATTTATGTGTAAGAGCTTACGTGAGATCTGTTTCTGATCAGAATGCTCAAACTCTTCCTAAAAAGAGATTAACAGGCCTATGCCTTTTTTTATTCTCAATTCCTAAACTAGAATTGTTGACTATCTCTACAAATAGTTAGCAGAGAGTCATTATGTCAGGTTTCAAGAAGGAAGTTGACTCCGTATCTAAATATTAATGTCGAATTGCTTCTCTTTTTTACTGCATTAAAAAAAGTGAGCACTACTGTGACCATCTGTTTTTGCCAGCAAAATCAGAATTTGGAAGGAATAGAAGGCAAATTCAATAAGTCTGGATCATGGAAAAGAAATTGGAAGCATGAGTTAGGCCTGATAAATATTCCAGAGGTTCGTTATGATTGATAAGCCATGTTAGAGCAAAGGATAGTGGAAGACACAAGAGACTGAGGAAATGTAATCCCAATGAATTCAGTAATTTATTCAGAAATATTTATTTAAGACCTGCTATGTGTCTGGACTTATTATGCTAGGGATACAGCACGGAGTGCAGGAATGGTCACTACTCCCTTGAAACACATAGTCTATTGGAGATAACACATGATTTCATATAAATTTTCTGGCTAAAGTGCAGGGAATAGTCTAAAGGGACCAGAATAAATGTCTGTAAATGTCTGGAGCTAAGCTAGGTGACACGACAGTCCAGGCGTTGCTTACTATAACACGGAAAGTGGAGTTTGAAGGACACTGATATTGGAATTCAAGATCGAGTTCTTCCTAAGGGTATAGGCTCCAGGAACATCAAAAGAGAGCAGAAGACAAAGACATAGACAAAGTTTGTCCACTCCCTTTTCGTAAGCATTTTTTCATATAGAAAGCAGGCCAAAAATAAGTTTGTTTTTGTAGGTGGAAATGGTGAAGCTATGTCTAATTTCTTAGGAAATATAGGGGATCTTGAGGTCATTATATCCATATAGTAGGCAAGTCTTTTTGTTTTAGGACCAGCTGATGCAGTTATCCACTTACTGGGCCTTCACTGTGCCTGGGCATTCTCAGTGGAGGTAGTCAGCCCTGCTGCAGAGCAGCTTTACTGAGGTATATGTCAACGCTGAGCTTGAAATTGGCATTCTTCTTCAGTGATAAGCACCAAAGGAAAAGCACAACAGTGTAAGACATTCATTCAGTTTAGAGTAGAAGATAAACATTCCACATTAACAGTGAAAGTTACTGTTTTTTTTGCCGTGACTATTTAGCAAGCCCCACAAAATTAATTATAATCTCTCAAAATAAGTTTTTTTTTTTTTTTTTTTAATTCCTCAGGCAGTTCCTAAGGATAAAAATTAGTGTGAATAAATGTATGCTTGTCCTTTGGTACTTAGAATTTTAGAGTGTTTGAAGTGGACACAATGTATCTTTTGGGATCTCACAGTAGTTTCCAAACTGAAGAAAATATAAGCATATTTAAATAAGATAGTGTCTCCTGATGTAATCATTAACATAAGTAAGGATTTGTCTTATGCAGAGTTGCTTTTATTATTTGTTTTGCACTGAGACTTTTTACATAAATTGGAAAGTTAACACTGACAGTAAATTTTTAATAGTGCTGTAGTCATCTGCGTAGCAGATGTTACAGGGAGTGAAGTTACCACAAAGTGAAGAAAATGTTAATAGAAAATGTTTTGTTTGTTCAAGAAATCATTTAATGATATGAAAGGTTAAGTACTTCCTTTTGGAAAAGTTGTTCTATATACATTAATGGAACTACATATAATATATAGTCATGTATATTTCATGATGAAGATAATATTATTTTATAGTTTTAGTCATGTAAAAATGTACATTGGTAGAGTTTATTTGGTAACTTTACTAATTACCAGAACTGCGATGTAGAATGTTATGATTTGCAGCAAAACAAGAACAGGACAAAGTACATTTTAACTAAAATTAATAATTAAAATGGACATGATTTTGACATTAACATAGAACTTTATTCTGTGTGCAAATCCATGAGTACTCACTTTTAGACTGTTTTAGCAACTGGCAGCAAAATACTATCACATCTTAATATCAAAGATCTGTGAATAAACTAACAGTATATTATTTCAAACTACTTTTAAATTATCTCTGTATTAGTTTGCTGGGACTGTCATAGCAAAATACCACAGAGTGGTAGCTTAAATGAGAGAAATTTATTCTCTCACAGTTCTGGAGGCTGGAAGTTCAAAATCAAGTTGTCAGAAGGTTTGATTCCTTCTGAGGCCTGTTTCCTTGGCTTGCAGATATCCACCTTCTTGCTGGGTTTTCACACAGTCCTTCCTCTATGCCTGTGTATCCCTTGTGTCTCTTTGTGTGTCCAGTCTTCCTCTTATAAGAACACCAGTCAGATTACATTAGGATCCACCCTAACAGCCTCATTTTAAGTTAATCACCTCCTCAAAGTCTCTATTTCCAGAAACCATCACATTCTGAGGTCTTACGGTTTAAGGCTTCACCATATGAATTTGGGGATAAACAATTGAGTTCATAACAGTCTTTAAGTATGTATAGGGTTCTTGTGTGGAGGATGCCAACAAACTGCTTATTTTCAATGAAGTCAAAACAAGACTTGGATTTAAAAGACTTCAGAGAAAGTGTTAGAGGAAGTCTTAATCGGACTGGAGTTATACGGCCTAGTTAGTTCAGCCCTCTTCTTGGATATGACACTGCCTAACTATAGATCTATTGGGCTATAAGAAAGATGGAGAAGAGCATGTGTGTGCATCAGTTCCAATTGTCCTTAGTAATGGAACATCAGCTCAAATTTGGTAGGATATCTTTGTAGCTTTTATCTTCTCTTCATTCTGTTCTGCATTTAGAGATCCACTAGAAATAACAGGTGGCTTAAGTTTAAGAGGAAGTACTGAAGGAAGTAGAGAAATTCCTAGTTTTATTCTGATGTATTTTATGCAATTAACTATTTCTCCTCTGAACCTACTGCATTATTTAGGATGCCTGGGTTTTAATTGGTGATCTCTACTTAGTCTGAGTTACACTGAGCCACTTACAGGTTTTTAAGTCAGCCCCTGATAGATTTGATTGGAAAGGAACTCTAATGAGAATGTCTCTTGAACCAGAAATAGCTCCAAAAGTACTGATCCCATGACCACAGGTGTTTGAGCAATCCAAGAAAAGGTTTACTTTGATACACATGGACAAAAAGGGCTTGCAAAGAGCAGCCATTGACTTGAAGTCCTCAGATTTCCTCTTAAAATTTTCTGCTCTAATCTCTTTAGTGCTGAAAGTTTCAAATGAAGAGGAGACAAATTTCTCTATTTCCTAGCATGATAATACCTTGTCCTTCATTGTCTTTACTGTGTGTAAAACTGAAATTCAGCCAGGTGCGGTGGCTCAAGCTTGTAATCCCAGCACTTTTTTAGGAGGCCGAGGCGGGCGGATCACAAGGTCAGGAGATCGAAGTCATCCTGGCTAACATGGTGAAACCCCCGTCTCTACTAAAAATACAAAAAATTAGCTGGGTGTGGTGGCGGGCGCTTGTAGTCCCAGCTACTTGGAAGGCTGAGGCAGGAGAATGGCGTGGACCCCGGAGGCAGAGCTTGAAGTGAGCCAAGATTGTGCCACTGCACTCCAGCCTGGGTGACAGAGCGAGATTCCGTCTCAAAAAAAAAAAAAAAAAAAAAAAAAAAAAAACCCTGAAATCTAACCTATGTCTGCCTTCCTCCTCTTAAAATAGCTGTCAAAACCATGACGTGCTGTGGTAAATGGGTAGAAAGAATGCAGAGAAATGTCTCAGTGATAAGAGGTGTGTGTGTGTCTGTATAGCAGAAAGAAGAAAGAAGATAAGCTTAAAACATCAAACATTTCAGAAAAATGTAATGGCTTAATTATAAAGGTCTCCGTAGATGCCAACTGAAATTCTTCGTAAAATTGTCAAGGCACCATAAGTTAGTTTTAAAAAGAGAGAGAGACGAAGAAAAGAACATGCCAAGCCAAATATTTCACTGCTTTTTAAAAGATACTTGCCGAGTTAAAAAACATTTATGGTATTTTGTTTTTAATGGCTCTAAAATTAATTTCCTAATGAAAATCCACAGACACCATGTTTTAACAAGGTGGCCTAATGCTTGTCTTTACAACAACAGCATCTGGTGCCTGGGACCATGGGCCATTAGCATTGAGGGTCAGCTTAGAGGCCATCCAGTTCCCAAACCTCATTTTGCAGAAAGTGGATCAAGCAGCATCCACCCCTGTTCATAGTTTCTGTGGCCCTTCTTTGCCAGGGGCATTATGGGGCAAAAAGAAGAGTTTTAGGTATTCCTGTTGCAGTGGATCCCTTTGAAGCATTAATATATGGATTAAAATGTCATTTACTATCCAAAGTATTCTTATTCTGGAAACAGCTTTTGTCACCATGCTGCTGGCACAGAACAGATGGTAGTATCCTGAATTCTGTTTTCCCTCAGGGCAGGGGCTGTTTGCTTTTTCTTTTTGTGTGGTTTCTTCCAGCTAATGACCTCTTTTCAGTTGTTCCCATTGACTTAAAAGTAACATTCGTAAACCTCTGAGAATAAACATGACATTGCTTGGGAGAAAGTGCAGTGATTTTGATAAAGCACCTACGTTCCGGACATCACTCATTTAATAAGGCTCACTCTTTGGCCATTACTCATACTGGGAAAGATAAATAGATTTATTTTCCACTCTTCTTCACATTTACTTCAACTTTCTTTGATCAGATGGGTAAAAAAAAATACTTTTTTGTGATGTGCATGTTCTTAGATGTATTGTATAAGGCACGTCATACTAGAGAATAAACAATGACATGACTGCAACATAAGGGCTAATATTTACTGAGTGCTTACCATGTGCCAGGCATTGTGCTAATATAGCATATATTATGGGTACTAATCTTACAAATACCTATTTCACAGATGAGAAAACTGAGGTTAAAAGATGTTATACTACTGATCCAGCTAGTCAATAGTGAAGCCAAGATTTGAACTCAGGAATTAGAGCCCATTATCTTCACCATCAAGGTTCTCTTTCCTCAGTGATTCTGACCACTGGATAATTACTTTTAAGAAATAATTGCTGGTAGAGAAAATTAACTTGTATTAGGGGAAAGTTATTTTAGGAAATTAAATTCATATCCACAGTATTCAATTTATCTACAAAAAGAAAAAAAATGGTTATTTTACTTCAGTGGTTTTACATTTTATAAAATTGAAGGGGGCTAGCAATTATCTAGCACCTTTATCCAACTCTTGGTCCTTTGCAATTCCAGACCATTTAATCTTAAATTATTTGCATATAATGGGCAAGCCTCATCTTTCTAATTGAAAAAAAAAATATATTGCATTCCAGTTAAAACTGGAAGAGAGAGATTGAAGTACATTGCAAATAAGATTAGAATGTCATAATAATCAGACTTTTTTTTCCACTTGAGAATAGGGAACTTTCTCAGTTCCATTTATAGGCCGCATCAGACTGTGTATGAGACATTCACTTATTTTTTTTCCGTGGACCAATTTGAATATTAAGAAGACTAGATTAAAAGTCAAGATTGATATGGAGTGGTAGAAATTTAAGCTGAACCACATAATTTTCAAATTTTCAAAAAACAAGAACTGGGAAAATACACTTTAGAAAAAGATATATATTTAGGTTTTTATTAGAGTGGATAGGCTTAAATGTTATGACATTATGATTTAGAAAGTACTCAAGATTCTTATATCTGGGAAAATAGCAAAATGCCATTTGTAAGGTAATGTGGGGCTGCTCTTACATTTCATTTTTCTTATTCTCAGTATTTAGTGATATCTATCAATGGCTCTGCCTGTCTTTGTAGCTGTTAAACTATTCTTCTGTCTTAAATGCTACACAACTAGCACAAAAGAACTCTTTAGTATGCATGATAACAGAGCATGACCTTTAATTTATCAGAGTAGGTTCTGTATTTTGTTATCTGCTTGTCCCTGCTGCTTTTCATTTCTTGCTGCTGGTTTTTGATATGATACTCCAGTCCCTTTGCAGTGGGAAACAAACAGCATTTAAAGGTTTAGGGAAGAAAATTTAAATCACTGTTCAATCCACACAGGCAATGAGATCCAAAATTCACAAGGGTACCTTTATTTCAAACTAATCTGATGAAACAATATCCAAACCAAAAATTTTGAGTGTAAGTAGCTAGTGGGAACAAGTGCTTCTACAAACCTTTGTATAAAGAAACACTAGATATCTTAATGTAAATCCACGTAAGAGAGGGATGTAAAGGGAGAAATTACTTAAGCTAGTTAGACATGCACTAAGCTTCCAATTTCTTCCCCAAAGCACCATCGAACTCTGTAGTAGACAGCCTGCGGCCTTCTACGCCCAACATCACAGCACTCTCACATGAAGATATTGTTTAACTGGATATAAAAGCCTGCTGTTTCACATAAGGAGCTGGGATGTCATCTGAAGCATTAGTCACGAACAGCGCATCACCCTACTTGAGCTGTGCGTGCTTTCTAGCTGTGAGAATGACTGACAGAACTCTTGAGTTGCACCACCCCCTCTTCCTGTAGCATTACATTAATATATTGCATTTAATTTAGAGAAAATGAGTGTGTGTATATGTGTTTAAGGAAGCAGTGGGAACAAAGTTGAAATGTGCATAAATGTAGTATCAATAATATAAAATTGAAGTTTGAAAAAAGATCACCATTAATTTCTCCATCCTAACACAAATATTCCACTTTTACACATTGCCTTCAAATTCTTGCCGATTTTCAGTGCATTTTACTTCGTAGTTTTATCAGTTTTTTCTTTTTTTTCATGTCTCATGACATAAATATTTTACCATTATTGGTTATACTTGTAATTATATTTTGAGACTAAATATGTTTTATTGGAAAGTCTATTTATTTAAAAATAGATGTGGGGTGAATAGCATTATGAAGTTTAAGATAATGATCAATTGTCAACCTTCTGAGGATTAATATTTACATCATGACAAATTTTTACCTCATTATTATTTCAATGAAATTTTGATTGTATCTACGTGCAATCGTTTGTGTTCCATCACACCTTCTTTGTTCTAATCCATTGTTCTATCTGAACTTCTATGGGAACTAAAATATTTCACATGGTGGTTAATTGCATACTTATAGCTCATTATCTATTATCTTGAACTTTTACTTAAATCTTTTATTTTTTAACTTTCTTCATTTGGCCCCTTGACTCCCTAGACAAAGTGTAAGCTCTCCGTCAACAGAATCCATGTGAGGTATTGATGAATGCCTTTCAGAGCACAATAATTTCAGAGTACATGGTCAATGCTTATGTATTGACTTTATTGAATCCGATTGCTTTTCTAACATCTAGCCAAGCTATACTAAAGAAACCAGGGTTTAATTATTGGCACTAGAGAAGAATGAAGGTGAAGTATTTTTGGAACATAAGATATATGTAGGAACCGCAGATGTAAATATACACCTTGAGTTATTGACAGGTGGCGTGAAAGCACTGGGTTTCTGGAGATGTGTAAAAGGAAATGCAGAGATAAGAAATAGGCAAGAAGGAAAAGAGGAAATGTGATGTCCAAGTAAAATTTACTGTAACATTTTGCAATATTCTTTTTGTCTTACAAGTCAATGAAGTACAGTGGTCTTTGGTGTCACAACTAGGATCCTCTCTCCATTTCCAATGTGTTTCTGGAGAGGTTCAAAATCCAAAAAGCACTGAAGTTGGTGGATTATTATGCTTGTGGCTTTTCTTATAGGTTAGGGGTAAAGACAAGGAATGTCTGGAATATTTTATGTCTCCAATGGCTATGCATACAGGGCATCATTATAAAAGGAAAAAAAAAACCAAAATACTGCTTCTCACTGGAATCTCCACTGTTATAGGTCTTTGATCACTTTAATTACCTCTGTTTCACTGTCTTAATCTATAAAATGGAGATGATAAAATTATCCTCCTGATAAATCCTTGAGAATTTGGGGAAGATTACTGATTTCATGTGTCCATAAGGGCAATCTCACCCCAGACTCTAGAAGACAGAAACTTTGTAGACAAGCCTTAATGACATCTTCCATTATACAAAAGAGTGTTGTAAGGATTAAAGAGAAGATGTTGTCCCTTATGGCTCAGGGTATTAAGAGATATTACTTTATAACTATTCCATGAAACAGCTTTCGAGTCAGCTATATCTGGGTTCAAATGATTCCTCTTTCTATGATGTATGATGCAGCATTAGTTTTATGTCATCTCTTTGAGCCTGATTTTCCATCAGTAAAATAAGAGGTACTTAGGGTCTGGGATCAATACCAGGATCAAATAAGATAACCTATATAAGCAAGTAACACAATGCATAAAACATAAAGCTCCTCAATACATTATTTTCCTATTTTCTGGTGGGCCTTTGTTTTCTTTACTTTATCTACAGACCACTTTCATACTGAAAAAATGGATTTCCCAGCATGCATGAAACTTAATTGTAGCCTTACTGGCTGGTCTGGTCCTGTTGTCTGACAAAAACCATCCTTAGTTTCTGGTAGTGTGTGTTCATCATTCAGTGAGGTCTTAAAAGTCCGGAAGACAATCCAAGCCCCTCACTGCTCTTTATCAGCCATGAATCAGGCAAACTCTAGAAGCCCTCTGCCCTCATGTTACAAAGGCTAGAAGATCCATAACTTCTGCTACCTGATTTTATAAGCTTCAACTTTGTATCATTTTTGCCTTGGTTAAATGAAAGTTGCTCTCTTTACAAGGCATTGATGTATTTATTGATGAACTTTGGAAGTAAATGTTCCTTGGAGGGTTAACATTTCAATTTAGTAAAAGATTCAATTTAGTAAAATATTAATATGATGCGAAGAGAAACCAGAGTATCAACATTTCGATTTATTTGAAAGAATTCATCTAGAAAATATAGTCTTGGAGATGATACATATTTTGAAGGTTCATCAAGTCCAAGACTGTGTTTCTTATACACAGTCGTTAGAGAATTGAAGCCCTTGCAGAAATTTCCCCCTGACCAAATCAAAGATTGGCATGATCAGGTCTCTACACAATTAGAAAAAAAAAAAAGATCCCACGTGGTATTAATTTTTCTCCTAATGTGTATGCACCACAGTAGAGCTCACCTCAGACTATAAATCATTGACTTGTATTTACGCATAAAAATAAGATTTAAAAGATTTGTCCTATTGTGTACTACAATGGCAAATTCAAAATTGATGAAAGATAAGCAGAATTACTGATTCAGTTTTTATATATAATTAGTCAGTAACTATATATATTATATACCGAGAGACACATATTTTATCTCTATTTAGTTTAGTGTCTAGCAAACTGAATAAACTAAATAGACACACACACATATATAATTAGTGGACACTAAATGGTCAAGAAGAAAAAAGGAAATTTGATGTCCAAGCAAAATTTACTATCACATTTTGCAAAATTCTATTCCTCTCACAACCCAATAGTGTTTGTGAATATATATATATATATATATTAGTGGATACTAGCAATCTCACTGCCTTATGAATCTTGAACAAGAAATACCACTATATCATTATGCAAAAAATTACCTCAAGTGGTACTTTTTGCATAACTATGTGGGTTCAGTTTTCATTTAGAAATTACTTATCAAGGAATTACCATGGGCTCACCATTGTGTTATTGATAAGGCATACAGCATTGAACAAGACAGACATGGCTCCTGCTCACAAGGAATCTAGAATCTAGAATCAATTACATGAACTTATTTGATCATGATTATAGATATTGCTACCAAGTATTGTAAGAATGCATAGTGGAAGAATTCATTAATTAGAATAATTTGGTGGAGCAGTAGGGGACACAGGGAATGCTTCCTTGAGAAATCTACAAGCTGATAGTTAAAAAAGAAAAAAATTTAGCCAGCCTCAGATGTATGTGTGTGTGTGTGTGTGTGTGTATGTGTGTGTGTGTGTTGAGATGGGCAGAGATGTTGAGTACACAGGGATGCAAGAAATTTGCAATGCAAAGGAGAATGTCGGGTTTGAAGTGGATTGGCTTAACTAAAGGAATTGAAAAAATTACAAAGTGACTAATTTAAAGAGTCAGAGATAAGTGGTTCAAGATGAAACTGGAGTAGACTGGAGCCAATTAGATATGTGTATTTGTTATGTACACATTTTAATGACATAAGAAACCAAGTAATATATAAGATAAATGTTTTATTAGAGTAGCTATATTTTTCAAAAGTTTGTTTCTCAAAAGGTGCCAATGATGTTCAAAATCTATTTATTTGGAACATTATCAGCTAAGTTAGGCATTATGGCATTTGTATGGTCTATATGACAACAATACACATTGCATTTAGTTGAAAATTACGTGATTATGCTGCACTTAAAATCAGAGTATGTGCCGGGCGCGGTGGCTCAAGCCTGTAATCCCAGCACTTTGGGAGGCCGAGACGGGCGGATCACAAGGTCAGGAGATCGAGACCATCGTGGCTAACACGGTGAAACCCCGTCTCTACTAAAAAATACAAAAACCTAGCCGGGCAAGGTGGCGGGCGCCTGTAGTCCCAGCTACTCAGGAGGCTGAGGCAGGAGAATGGCGTGAACCTGGGAGGCGGAGCTTGCAGTGAGCTGAGATCCGGCCACTGCACTCCAGGCTGGGCGACAAAGCAAGACTCTGTCTCAACAAAAAAAAAAAAAAAAAAAAAAAAAAAAAAAAAAAAAAAAATCAGAGTATGTTTACAAAGCTATTACTTTGCCTTCTGGGCCTAGATATATCCAAATGTCATGTTCTCATTTAAAAATCATTCTATACACAGGTTACTAATCTTCTCTTGAGGTATAGATGACTTTCAGAATCCTTTTGTGTTTCCTTTCCCAATGTTAAAAATTCAAGAAATAAGAAACCTTCCAAAGAAGCAAGTATCTTTTTGTTCTTGTTATTTTTATTTTCATATTATTTTGCACAAATGTTTGGTTCATAGCATTGTTTTTCTTTATTTTTTTCCCCAAAGATATTAATATGTCATATCAAACACTGACACTTTCATTTCTGAGGAGAAATTACACAACAATGGTGAAGATCTAAAATGAAAGGAGAAAAACTATACATCAGTGATGTTCATATACCTTGTCTCTACTGACCAATAGTTATAAAAATATGATGAAAATTTTATTTACCTTTGTTCTCAGAGTCACACCATGAAATTTAACTGCAAGTCAAGGATTTGAGTTTTATTGCTTTGTGCTGCTTACCTTGATTCTTTGAAATTACTCTCATTTCCCGAAAGTCTGCTTGTTCATATAGAATAAATGGACTAAAATGTGACAAAATATTGTTACACAGTGTTTTTGTCCATTTGGGTAATTATAATAAAATATTATTAACTGAGTGGCTTAAAAACAATAAAAGTTTATTTCTTTCGATTGGGAAGACTAGCAAGTACAAGATTCCATTTCTAGTGAGGGCTTGCTTCATTGTTCACAGGTGACCATCTTTTCATTGTATCCTCATATCACAGAATGAGGGAAGGGAGTTTTCTGGAGCCTCATTTATAAGGGCACTAATCCTATTCATGAGAGCTCTGTCCTCATGACCAAATCAGCTCCCAAAGGTTTCACCTCCTGATACTATCATATTTGGAATTAGTTTTCGATAGATCAATTTTGGGAGATACAAATATTTGGTCTAGACAAATAGGCAAATAAAATTATCTGGGATTTAATCAAATGAGGGTTCACATTCCAAATAAGCCATCAGATTTTCCTTTGAATTCTTCACCCCAGGAAACTTGTTTTAAGTATTAATGACATTTAGTACCTTACAAAGTGGTCACTCCAATTAGAGATTGTACCTTGTTGCAATGGCATTACTACAGGGATTGGGGGGAAGGGAGTCTTTCCTCCTGTCAAAAATAGTTAATTCTTTCTTAAATTGAAAGGAAAATAAAACCAAATTTTACATGCAGTTTCATTGCTTGAAAATTACTTCAGCAGAGGCACGTATGTTGTCACTGACATTTTCAGTGGAGGTACCAACAGATCAAACCACACAAAATTAACTGGAGGAAAAAGGAAAGAAATCAAAGGAAAATCCTCTCCTGCTTTTATCATGGGAAAAGTGTGAAACTAAATTGTTATCTTTTAACTATTCAATGAGAAGCTCTGCTTTTATAAATCAAGCCTATTTGCCCAGCATGTTGCTATAGTAGAGCTCTATGCTTTTAGAAAAAGGTGAAATTCCTTTTGGACCCTTTTTATAACACAGAATGTATAGATCCTTGAAAAGTGGGTCATTATTGCTTTATCCTTACCTCTGTCTTAGAATACTTGAAGGTAAAATGTCTTCTTCGAAAGATTCAACTTTATTTTGATTTGAATTTTCAGGGACATTCCACTTGTTTTTCATCTCACCTATCAGCTTAAGCCCACTTACAATGACCATTCACAAACTCTCTATGTAATGCTTCTACATCCCAGCATATTTGATAGTAGATTCTGAAGCTTTCCAAAGAAAATAAAAGGTCATTGGAAATTATTTTTGCCTTTGACCTTTCCTCAAATGGTTTATATCCTTTATATTGCATGTAAGCTCTAGATGTATATTGAACTGTGTACGGTATTAGATATAATCAACAAAATCATGCAAAGCTACTGAACGATATTTTACAAGTAAATACCATGAATTTGTAAAGAAATACATCTTGAGAAATTATTTAAAATAATATACTTCCATTACCACTTTTAGTATGCAACATTTTTATGAAAATCATGAAGTAAAGGAAAAATATAGGCCTAGTCCTGGAGAATCTAAACATTCTGAACTATTTTATACCTAATAGTGGAAGGATTTGGGGAGTCATCTATTAAAAAGACATTGTCACTGTACTTTATTTAGATGTGTCTTCATTTGGTAAACAATGTTTCCATTTTCATACTGCTATGAAGAAATACCGGAGACTGGGTGATTTATAAAGAAAAAGAGGTTTGATGGAATCACAGTTACACATGGCCAGGGAGGCCTCACATTCATGTCAGAAAGACAAAGGAGGAGAAAAGGCACATCTTACATGGTGGCAGGCAAGAAAGCATGTGCAGGGGAACTGCTTTTATAAAACCATCAGGTCTCAAGAGACTTATTCACTATCATGAGAACAACATGAGAAAAACTTGGCCCCATGATTCAATTCTCCCACTGGGTGTCTCTCATGACACATGGGGATTATGGGAGCTAGAATTCAAGATGAGATTTGGGTGGGGACACAGCCAAACCATATAATTCCCCCCACCCAGCCCCTCCCAAATCTCATGCCCTCACATTTTAAAATCAATTATGCCTTCCCAGCAGTTCCCCAAAGTTTTAACTCATTTCAGCATTAACTCAAAAATCCACAGTCCAAAGTCTCATCTGAGACAAGGCAAGTCCTTTCTGCCTATGAGCCTATAAAATCAAAAGCAAGTTGGTTACTTCCTAGATTCAGTGGGGGTACAGGCATTGGGTAAATATACCTGTTCCAAATGGGAGAATTTGGCCAAAATGAAGGATCTGCAGGCCCCATGCAGATCCGAAATCCAGTGGGGCAGACAAATCTTAAAGCTCCAAAATGATCTCCTTTGACTCCATGTTTTACATTCAGGTCAAGCTGATACAATAGGTAGGTTCCCATGGTCTTGGGCTGCTCTGTCTCTGTGGCTTTGCAGGGTACAGCCCCCACTCCTGGCTGTTTTCATGGGCTGATGTTAGGTGTCTGTGGCTTTACCAGGTGCATGGTGCAAACTGTCAGTGGATTTACCATTCTGGGATCTGGAGGACAGTGGTCCTCTTCTCACAGATCCACTAGGTAGTACCCCAATGGAGACTCTGTGTGGGGACTCCCACCCACATTTTCTTTCTGCACTGCCCTAGCAGAGGTTCTCTATGAGGGCTCTCTCCCTGCAGCACACTTCTGCCTAGACATTTGGGCGTTTTCATACATCCTCTGAAATCTAAGTAGAGGTTTCCAAACCTCAGTACTTGACTTCTGTGCACCCACAGGCTCAACATTACACATAAGCCACCAAGGCTTGGGGCTTGCACCCTCTGAAGCAACGACCTGAGCTGTACATTGGCCCTTTTAGCCACCGCTAGGATGCAAGACACTGAGTCCCGAGACTGCGCAAACAGCAAGGCCCTGGGCTCAGCCCACAAAAACATTTTTTCCTCCTAGGCCTCCAGATTTGTGATGGGAAGTGCTGTTGTAAAGATCACTGACATGTTGTGGAGACATTTTCCTCATTGTCTTGGCAATTAACCTATGGGTCCTCATTACCTATGCAAATTTCTTCAGCTGGCTTGAGTTTCTCCTCAGACAAGCGTTTTTCTTTTCTATTGCATTGTCAGGCTGAAAATTTTCTGAACTTTTATGCTCTGCTTCCATTTTAAACTTAAGTTCCAGTTCCAAACCATATCTTTATAAATGAGTAAAACTAAATGCTTTTAAGAGCACACAAGTCAAATCTTGAACACTTTGCTGCTTAGAAGTTTCTTTCACCAGATACTCTAAATCATCTTTCACGTTCAAAGTTCCACAGATCTCTAACGCAGGGACAAAATGCTGCCAGTCTCTTTGTTAAAATGTAGCAATAGTTTCCTTTGCTCCACATCCCAATAAGTTCCTCATCTCCATCTGAGACCACCTCAGGCTAGACTTTGTGGTCAAAATCATTCAACATGTCTCTAGGAAGCTCCAAATTATCCCACATCTTCCTGTCTTTGTCTGAGCCCTCCAAAGTGTTACATTCTCTGCCTGTTACCCAGTTCCAAAGTCACTCCCACATTTTCAGGTATCTTAATAGCAGTACTCCACTATACCAGTACTAATTTACTGTATTAGTCTATTTTCATACTGCTGTGAAGAAATACCCAAGACTGGGTAATTTATAAAGAAAAGCAGGTTGAGTGGACTCACAATTCCACATGGCTGGGAGGCCTCACAATCGTGGCGGAAGTTGAAGGAGGAGCAAAGGCATGTATTACATGGTGGCAGGCAAGAGAACATCTGCAGGGGAACTGCCTTTTATAAAACCATCAGGTCTCGTGAGACTTATTTACTCTCATGAGAACAGCATTGAAAAAACCCACCCCCATAATTCAATTATGTCCCACTGGGTCCCTCCTGCCACATTTAGGGATTATGCAAGCAGTAATCCAAGATGAGATTTGGGTGGAGACACAGCCAAACCATGTCACAATGTATCTACATGTAATTTTGCCACAGAAAAGTCACTAGTTTTTTATTCTAGTAGGAGAACAAAGAATTTAGAGAATAAAGTAGGCCTATATTGAATTGAATAAGCACCATCTGATTTTCCATTCATTACCCATACAAGAATAAAGTCTGTCCTGTAATTAAAAAGTTCTTCAGTTTAAAACAGTGCTCACTAAATTAGTAGGCATCTGATATTCTGGGATAGTAGGAAGATATGATCCCCTTGTGTGGCTACCTTTCTTATATATTATCACATATTTTCATACTTGTGTCTACTGCCTACTGTATTTTCTACATTGTTTTATTGTTGTTGTTAGGTGACCTCTGTTAATCATTGCGAATTCAGTGTTTATGTTCTTGCTTTAGCTGAGTCTCAGCAAGAATCTTCAAAAGCTTCTGTTGACTTACATCATACTGTCATACTGTATCGATCACACAATTATTCTATTAATACTAGTCAAATGTCTGAGGACAAATTGTATGTATGTATGTGTGAATGTATTCATGTGTTTATGTGATCTTTTTTAAAGTCATTAAAAAATCTATAAAACTCTGGTTTTTCTCCACCTGTCTTATTTAGAACTTTTTTCCCCATCCTTTCCTTACTAATAATAACTATGTTTACCAATTTTGTGACACGGGGAATTTATTGTTAAACAAATAATGAACTGATTGTAGAGATGTTCAAATCAGTGACAATTCATTGAAAAATAAAATTATAAGTGAAGGATATGATGTTTCCTTTGGAAAGTGCAAAGGGAGGCTTAGCTACAAATGGTTTATTCTCTGGACACTAGTATTTACTTTCTTTTTCTTTTTAATGTTGTTGGGTTGTAAGAATGTGTTAATAATACAACAGAAGCCACCAGAACTAAAAACGATATTTTCTTGACTACTTCATTCTACAGATATTTCATAGGAGTGTATGTGATAGGTATTGTGCAAGTAAACACTGAAGAAATAATAAATACTGCACGTAGTAGCATAGTACTTGACCTCATGGAAGGATATTCAGAGTTTGAAGGCAAACTATCAAGTATGCAATCATAGGCTCAATGCTTCTTTCTAAAGGGCATGTTTCAGGAGCTACAAAACACATAGTCAAGTGTCCTAATCTAACCTGATGACATCAGGGAATACCTTCTGGGGAACAATGTTCCTGCCAAGAAGATTCCATTAATTAGTAATGGTTAGCGAATGAAAAATGGAGATGAGGTGGGAGCAAGGGAGAGTATTTCCCATAAAGAAAGCTGTATGTGCAAAGTCCCAGAGAGAAGAAAGAAAAACTGTAGAAGAATTGAAAGAAGTCTCATAAGGATAAAAAGAGCAGAGTGAGGCAGTGATGGCTGTGAGAGGGGACAGAGAGGTAGGAAGGGACCAGATCGTGGAAGTACTTACAAACTTCACTAAGGGTCTGAGATTTTATCCTAAGAGAAATGAGAAGGTTTATACTAGACAAGTGGCGTGATTCGATATTGACTGAGATGTGGAAAATGGGTGTGATTAATTGCAGAGAAGATGCAGAGAGGTCTGTCAATAGATTGTAGTCGTACTTGGGCAAGAGGGATTTGCAACCTAGATTTGGATGGTGTCTGAGAGAATGTGGGTCATTCCTGATGATTGGAAGACTCTAGCATGAAAATCATAAGGAACCACCTAATCATAAAGTTGTCAGAAGTGTTATACTAGTGTGAGCTGGAATGAGTGTTGAGTGACAAAGAAGACTATAGAGCAAAGGGTATGTGTTTTTGAAAAATATTTTGTGATTGCTTTTTAAATTACACGTGTCAAACATGCTTATTATATAAAATCACATATAAGCCAAAACCACGTAATTGATCAATAATCACACTGTCCTAAAGTAACTAGTATTACATTTTTAAAAAAATGTCCAAATATGCATATATGCAAACATACAAAAGAGAACACAAATTGTGTACACTTTTAAAAATGGAAGACAGGGTTGGAATTTTGTACCATTCATGTGCTTTTTAAAAAGTCATTAGTTTAACAAAACTGTATTCTCACATTATAAAATATTATTTTACATATTTTATATATGTAATATAAATATAAAATATATATTAATGTTTTCATTAAACTTTATATTTGCCTTGACTTTGATATTTGCATTTTAAATTAAATATTAATGTGTGAAATACATTCAGTCATATAGACATTCAGATGACAAACAGATGAGGTCTAAAAGATAGTTCTTTTCTGTGTCTCCAAAAGCTTGTAATCAGTATTATGCTGGGTTTATTGTGGTAAGTATAATGTATTATAAGAGTAGCAAAAGAAAGCACTTATAAATTATTCTAAATCAGAGAAATAAAATGTAAATTTATTTGTTTATCTTCTCTAACAAAATGCTCCAGTCTTTTTATGTAGATAGTACTAGTGTTCAACATTTCTTTCACCTCCTGAGTCCTCATCTGAGCTAATGCCAAAATGTCTTAGCTCAAATTTCCATGTTAGTTAATTCTAATGGAATAGAAAATCTCTTCTTGCATTATACAGAATTCAGCACTGAGATGGCATCTCAGATTCTTCCTAAGTGCTTTACAGATCAAGAAAACACTCATCTATTTGCCAGCAATATTCAAGGTCAATTTAAACAGTGTTTCTAGCAGATAATTTTTTATGCAAAGAAGCAGGGCTCTCACTTAGGTTAGATCTATGAATAGCGGCCACTGTTTGTGGCTTGTATTTGTTCCTTAAGGTGTCATGCTTTTAAAGAATAACTTAATAAAAAGCAGTTATTTGACTATATACAAACATACATATAATTATTTTTTTCAAATGTTATTTGCTTCAACATGTTAAGCTTTAAATGAAACTCAAGGACGCTCAAATAAAGTCACTTTTGTCAAAGCCTTTTCCTGTAATAACATATCTGGATGATGCAAGATGTATTCTCTTGTGATGTCCGAGTGATTGATAAATCAATTTGTATGAAATACACAAGAACTATTTGGACTTTGTTGTTTTCTTAAATGAGGTGAATAAGAATTTCTGTTTTCTGACTAGGAAATAAAGTATGCTAGGCCTATTTTAGATGCTTCAGTGTGCCAAAGATGGTATTAAGTTTGGTGATCATAAATTATTAATCTGGAATAAGAGGTTGAATGTATTTTGAAAACTTAAACCTGTTTCACCTGAACATGTTTAACTAGTTAATAAGAAACATCAAAAAGACAAAACCCTGAGGTCAATGGTCATTTTTTGTAAAGCTATTATATGCTGTTTAAATTGGTTGTTCGGGTCTGTCTATAACATAAGTTTAATAACCTAGCTCAAATGCAGATTTCTAATTTTCAATTAACATAGGAATAATTTTGTTTGCTAAAATAAAATAAATGAATGAATGACAAGTCTGAAACATGAAATGTTCTAGGTAGAACTTTTTAAAATTCCAAATTTCAAAAAATCATGTGGCAACTGTATAGCTCAAGCTTTAAGTATTAACTTTTAACCTTTGACCTTACAGATTTTAACCAATGAAATGTCTCTTTAAACTTTAAAGGAAACAATGATAACGAGCGCCTGGCGATTGCTAGACAGCGAATTCCATATCGACTTGGTCGAGTAGTTGATGAATGGCTACTCGACAAAGGTAAAAAACATTGATTAAAACTTCAAATAAAAAAATAATTTGAACATAACCAAGTAGTACTTCATTGTAACACTAATAAACATAAAAAATAAATTTTCCGTAAAACTAAATTAAAAACAACTTTAAAACAGTAAAATGTAGATAGTAATATTGGCATACCTTGTATAATAATTTCTATACATTTTTAGACGTACCAGCTGTTTAATAATCTTACCCAGTTAACTTAAGGTTAAAGGGACTGTTAAATATAATCCACTAAATCTATGAGGGTACTCACAGTAAGCATTAACCCAAAATGATAAATCATTCATAGATTATATTACATGTTCCAGCCTCTAAATTATTAACTAAAATATATGTAGTTCTGATATCTTTATTATGGTCCTGAAAAAAAAAAAAAACTCTTTGTTTAAACTCTAGGAATCTTAAATAGTGGGCAATATGAATTGCCGGTCATAATGAAGTCCCTTTAACGTTTGCAACCTTCTAAGAGGATTTGGGAACAAGACCTAATTAAAACTGAACTTAAAGTTGTGTGCATGCTTTTATGAGCAGAGAGCAGTCTGCTAAAACTGGATACTCAATTTGATGATAATGGGACTGTTGTTGAGGATTGCTGTTTGATGGAAATGTGCCATAATTTCTCCATCGGTTTGTGTATCATTCCTGAAGCCGCTTTTTACATCTGAAGCTATTTTTTTTTCATTTTGTTTTGTTTTGATAGACTTGCTGAAAGCCAATCAGAAAAAATATTTTTGGAATTTTTTTGTCTCTGACATGCTCAGTGTAAACCATGCATTTCTTTTCAGTGTGATTGCCGGAAAAATAGAATAATTCAAATAACAATGAATGATTGCCTTCAAAAAATAAACAGCACTAAAGAATAAAATATAGATATATGTGGACATTATGTGAATTATGAAATTTTTACCATAAAATTTAAATTAGATTTCAGCTGCTATGTATTAGTTTCTGTCAGTGGTAATTTCAGAATGACAAATACTTGAAATGTTATCTTACATTTTTAAAATTTAACAATTTAGACTTAAGACACCAACAATATAAGATCTTGATGTAAAAGGGGAAAGGGATCCACTAAAAACTGATTTGTAATAAATATCTTTGATTGGTCTTTTAGCAAAAGCACTACATTTATAATAAGTTGAGAATTTACAAGTATTTGCCAATAATTATGCATTTCATGGACACCTCATTTATAAGCAATGAATTATGAGTCAAATGCCTCTCTTATAGTTTATTGCTCTCATTATTCACCCCATGAAAGATCTGTTTTATCATCCTTTGTAGATATAGAGTTCACAATCAACATTTTTGCATGTATGTAATATTATTTTTACAGGGCGTCAGCTCACAATCTTCAATAGCCAAGCAACCATAATAATTGGCGGGAAAGAGCAGGGCCAGCCCTTCCAGGGCCAGCTCTCTGGGCTTTACTACAATGGCTTGAAAGTTCTGAATATGGCAGCCGAAAACGATGCCAACATCGCCATAGTGGGAAATGTGAGACTGGTTGGTGAAGTGCCTTCCTCTATGACAACTGAGTCGACAGCCACTGCCATGCAATCAGAGATGTCCACATCAATTATGGAGACTACCACGACCCTGGCTACTAGCACAGCCAGAAGAGGAAAGCCCCCGACAAAAGAACCCATTAGCCAGGTGAGCCTGTGGATTTTATTCCTTCATTTTCATCCTATATTTTTTATGATAGTGGGCTTTTCTGCATGTGTGTTTTTTCTAAAATGGAACATTTTTCTGATCTCAGGCACTACAGCTTCCTCTGAGACTAGCTTAACATAATGCATTCCATTTGAATATGAAATGTGTATATGTTGTTCATTAGAGTTTTGTGGACTTTTACAAAAGATTTTGTTTTGGTTGGTTAGATGCTAAATGATAGTCTTGATTCCATAACCCTCCTCTAGCCCAAGCTGAGTGGATTGTCTGCTGATTACATAGGATTTTCACTTTTTAGTTTAAATGAACAAGTTAATGAAATATTTGAAAACCTTGTCTGTTTAAGCTTAGCACTGCAAAATAAAATCAAAGCAAATGTAATCTTAAAAGAGATATTTCAATAGTACAATACCTGCATTGTATTTTGAAGTTTAAAATTTTGAATTGATAGCCATGTGGCTTTCTTGGTGAATGATGGGTCTACTCTTTCACTATTTATTTAAAAAGAAAATTCTATTGGTTTATCTAAGCACGCAAACCCAAAATATGGGATAAGATATTTTGTATATGTGATTATTTGCCCTCACCTAGAATGAACTTTAATTAGCTTATTTCAATCTTGTGCCTAAAATTTTTGAAGAATATAATTTTTAAATGTGGCATTTGCACAACTTGGAAGTATGTTAATTCAGTCAAGACATAACTATTGATTGCCTACTACATTTCAGGCACCAGTTTGGATATTGTTGTTCCATCAGTGAAGAACACAGGAAAAAAAAAAAACCCTTATTTGAAATGCTGTTAGATGCTGTTCAAATGCCGTTAGATTCCTGTCAGTATTTATAGCCTTTGTACATATCCAGTTGTTATTTTTTTCAGAATTGTGTATTATCCTTGGTCCAAAATTAATTGTTACATTTTGTTCTGTTTTACTGATAGTGAGTATATTCAGTAGGTGCCATTTAAAGCTTTTCCAAATACACGATCCCCACTTTTCCAGAAAAGTGCATTCTGAAGAAGCAAGAATGATAATTATATTTAAATTTGCTTTTACTTCTTGCATTTGAAACAGACCTGCATCCGATTTGGAAGGAAAATAATAGAAGGCAAATTCTGTTTGTATCAGCACCCTAAATATGAATTAACATATGTTTCTCAGAAAATGAAGAAAATAGACTCTGGTTTTTAATTTGAATGGAAAAGGGTGAGAGGAACAGAATACAGGAAGAGAAAATGTCCTAGAAGAGGGATGGGCAAAAAATACAAATTCTGCAAATTCAATGTAGTGTTGGATATATTGCACCTGCATGTGCACTTATTTTCATTTTTCTCTCTTTTCCTTTCTTATTTGCATTTGGCTACAAAATAAAATGGGATGTCTTATAGGATGTTCACAAATATATATTTATTGATCACTCTCTACATGTCCCAGATACTTTTCTAGGCATGAAGATATATTGGTAACAGCAAACAAAAATCCCTGCCCTCAACGAATATACATTTTAGTAGGAATATTTGCCTGCAGTGTGATCCTTTTGTTGATTTTCTCTCTTGTTAGGATTTATAAGGTTGCCAATAACATCATAACACTTAGTTCCTTGGATAAAGACTTGTGACTTTAGAAAGATTTATGCTTGCCCAATAGCTCCATTTAACATTCTTTGCTAATATTTCATTAATGATTTGTTACTGTTATAGATTTATGGTTCACTTACTGATAAGCAAGTTATTAAAGTAAATCTGATACAGAAAAAATGAAACTCAAATAAATTGATAGACTTTCTTTATCTAAAATAATTCACAAGAGGACATTCAGAGTTAGGAATGCTTTTATGAATATAATTTGAAATAATCAGTTAGTTTTCTTAGTAGTCTTGTTTTATCATTAATGAAATTACAGTTGCCAAATCTCCTATATAAACCAGATGTGTCCCAAAAGAAGAAAAAAAATTATCAGCATTGGTTTTATGTATTTTGTCAATTAGTAACATATATTAAAAAATACTATTTTTAAGTACAAAATAGCTGTTTCATTTGAAAGCTAAATACCTAGAAATGCAGAAATAAAGATTTATGCATTTTATAATATTGATGCAAAAGGTAAACAGTTAACTGCTCATTAATTGCCAATGAAAAGAGCCTCTTTTATTATAAGCTATTACATGTTTGAAGACAGCAGCAGTTTAGAGATGTAAATGATCTAATTAATTAGTGAATACTTGGTTCATTTGAGGAGATATTGACTTAAATAAAAGATTATTAGGTTCATTTAAAAATAGATATTCAGAATTGTTAGCTTTGTAATAAACCAATGACAGTAATTAAAGAATTTGAATTAATATGTTACAAGTATTCAATTGTAGCAACGATATTTTAAAGTTGGGCTAATAGTTTTTAAAAGTTTCTTAAGTTGTGATATATATATATATATATATATGAATACAGGTAACAACACATGTATGTATGGGAAAAACATTAAGGAAGAAAACAATTTATTTATATTTGAGTAACAGAATAATTTGTTGAAATTTTTCCATAATTCACAGTTGATATTTCAATTGTCCTCTAAATACAGTAATATTTAAACTAGGAAATTTAAATATGAGATAAATTTCTAATGTGAATTTCGAAACTGTAACCTTTGTCCTATTTTTGCAGGTTGGATGAAGCATCTTCCTTTAAATATTATCCATAGTGGCCATATCTGCCTGCTTTTATCAACTCTCTTACTAAATTGTGTATCAGAAGGGGTCATTTCATTTTTCAAAAGCCACACTGGACTGTTTTCTCAATCAAAGTGCATTTTTCTCAGTGATAACACTGAGCCACTTAAGCTACAATGGCAATGTACCTTGGGGTGATTGCATGTTTTAAAACTATGGAAACAGATTTTTGGTCAGGCAGAATTAAATTGGATTCATTTCAAATAGATGAGATGAGGTTTGTTCAGCCATCCTGCAAGGGTAGTAATAAGGAAGAAATGTATTTCCGTTTTCACAGACTCAGAGAATATAGGAGTGTTCATCAAAATATCCTCCATAAAGTCCAAGTAAATATCCTTTAAAAATTTAAAAAAAAAAAAAAAAAGGAAGTTTTCTTTTTTCTTTTTTTTTTTTTTTTTTTTTTTTTCTTTTTTGAGACTTGAGTCTCTCTCTGTCGCCCAGCCTGGAGTGCAGTGGCCGTGGCCGGATCTCTGCTCACTGCAAGCTCCGCCTCCCGGGTTCACGCCGTTCTCCTGCCTCAGCCTCAGCCTCCCGAGTAGCTGGGACTACAGGCGCCCGCCACCTCGCCCGGCTAGTTTTTTTGTATTTTTTTTTTAGTAGAGACAGGGTTTCACCGTGTTAGCCAGGATGGTCTCGATTTCCTGACCTCGTGATCTGCCCTCTCGGCCTCCCAAAGTGCTGGGATTACAGATACGAGCCACCGCGCCCGGCCTTTTCCTTTGAATGATAATCAATTTTCAGCCCAATGTTTACTTTAGAAAGATGTGATTTATATCAAGATATAATAGGAACATTTACCAAAACTTCTGATCAAATGGTTCATTTTAATGTGAATATAACAATATTGATAGTACTTTTTATGTGAATTACATAAAATTTATAAAATTCATTTTACTTGGAATATTTAATTTTTAAATGTTTCCGTAAGGCCCCCTCATTTTATGAAACTTTCCAGAAGGCTAATCTCGGAAAGCAAATATTTGTAAAAACTATTGGTGTTATAAAGTTCTTGGAGGTTCTGAGAGCTTCTTGGTGTGCAGCATGAGTATCATGCAAGTTTTTTGGCTGCTAAATGTTCCCTCTTCTAATTAAACTTGCAATGTCTTATGAGATGAGTACATGTAAGCCAACATGAAGAAGACAACATTTCATCCTTTGCCTGTCCACATAGAAAGGAAAATTGAGCTGTGCTATTTCTTTTAAGATCAAGCTTGTGACATCGCTTCTGGAATGTTCTTTATAGCACATTTTATGATATTTTTGTTCTTTCCTTCGAGAATATTTTACAAGCTACATACATACTGTAGAGAATACATACATACTGTAGAGAGATTATAGTATAATGAAAAAGCATGGTGAATGAGGAGACCTGGTTTCCACTTTCAACACAACCACCTACCTCATCCTGTGACTTGGACAACTTGGGTCACATCATTGTACTTTGACCTTGCTGCCTCTGTAAAATAAGTAGGTTGAACTAGGAAATTCTTGAGTTGTACTCAGCTCTAAAATTTCTTTGATTCTAGTGATGATGCTCTTAATTAGGTCTTCTCATGGTTATTTACCAAAACACAGATTTCACCTCTGTCTTCCGTCATGTGGCCATGCAGCCCAGTTGGCCTGGATAGTACCTGTGCATGCCTGATGTTCAGTGTAATTATTAATAGTATATTTTTGACTCTCAAAAGTATCCTATTTGGTTTATAAATGATATTGTACTCTGCTTTTATAGCATATCCAAAACTTACCTTTGTAAGAAAATCATACCGCATAAGAATAATACATATTATGTCCTATTCTTTGTATTCGAAGCAAAATTTGTTTCTAGTATCCTTGCCTGGTGTTTAGAATCCATAATGTTTTTCATTTTCTTTTCATCTTGTTTCAAAAGTCTTGAGAAAAGAGAGAGGATAAAATTTTGAGAGATTCTGGTTTTTGATTGGAGGGACTATAGTTTGCAACTCTTGGGAAGAAATTAAATTATAAAGTGAGATGGTATCAGTAAATATGTGTTAAATGTATTGGAGGAGTTCCATGGTTTCAGTTAGGCATTTTTTTTCAGGGTGGAGTTAGCAAACCTACTCAAGGAAAGGAACTATTGAGAATTCAAGAAATATTATTGGTAGATTGTCAGAGACATTCATTTCATGTATGAGACATCCTATTAAAGTCAGTGGCATTTGATTCCCAGTTGGGTTTTCTGAAAAAGAACCCAGTTAATGTTCATGCAAGAAAAGAATATGAATATATTGGATACTTCTGTTGCTTGCTTGGAGGCTTTGGAGGTACTCATGAAAAATGAATATTATTTGTTTGAAAAATATAAGCAGAGTTCATACACATTTCCTTGAAAAATATTTAGAACTAACAAAATACATTTTGTGACTTCAAAGAAAAAAATTTATTTTTATTAAAAATATTAATTAACCTTAGCTGTAGCTTTGCTATTAAAAATAATAGCATTACTTATAATTATATATGTTCCTGATAACCACTGTGCATTTTTAAAATACTGATGACATGAATAATTAATTTATTTTCCCTAGTCCAATCATTCTTCTGAATTCACTTAAATTAATGTACACTTTTACAGCAAATTTTAGTGCACATTTGAAAGAAAAACACTTTGATGTATATTTTAAAATATATACAAAGGCACGTTCTCCTGATCTTAATGGTGCCTGGTGAGAAGAGTGTAATGTATTGTAATTTTAAATGTGTGTAAGCAATAGGTATTCAGAATGTGTTTTTCTCCTCTCATTAGTGGCAAGAAAAAGTGCTACAGTAATGCATTTTAAAGGATTTTTTTTTTTTAAGTTCTGCATGGTGCATTTTCTTTGGGGTTTGGAAGTTTTACTAGAAGACAAAATGCTCTATTGGTAGATGCAACCTTGGTTTTGAGACGTCTTCCCACGAAGCTAGTCTGAGATAAACATATTCATCTATCCATTCATTCATTCACTCAACCAAGTTTGATGAGCACTTACTATATCTCAGGTACCTTTCTACTACCTTTCTAGTCTGTAGAAATACAGCATTGAACAAAATTAGACTGTTCTGCACCAAACTTATGTTCTAGTTGGAAAAGATGGGCAATAGACAAGAAAACAAATAGCATGGGGTGTCAAGGCTGCAGGAAAAACAAACAAACAAACAAACAAAAAAAAAACGAAGGACAAGGGAGATGCCTGTGTGTGGAAGGGAACCATGAAATGGAAATCTGTTTTGAATTGATGTGCATAAAGTATTTGAGATGTAGGTATCAGTTACATTAAACTTTGGTATATTAATCTTCAGGTGTTTCTTCAGACCCAGCAGGACTGCACGCTGCATGGATAGTGACATTGGCAGCATTAGCTTTCTTAGGAAACTGGAAGCCAGAGAAAAGAACAAAAGCAATACCAAGATATACTTTACCTGCTCCTAACCTTTAGAAGGACCTGACCTCTGTGGTCCTCTGGCTTCTAATAAATATTTTGCTAATTAAATCAGGAGTGTAATCACATCCTGCAGAATATATCTATGTATATCTGAGGAAGAGATGGAAACTCAGAAAGTAGAGCTTGGTATTATTATTCCTCTTCAAAAAGGAGAAAATGGAGGCATAGAAAAGCTAACTTACCCAAGGCTAGGCTGCCCACTTTTTTTCAGGATACATTGAGGTGATCTATCTTCTGCCCTTATGTATTGCCTTTATTCAGAATATCATCACTTCCTGCTTTCTCATAGTCTTAACCACCTCCATTGTGATCTCCACCCAGGTGTCAGACTATCCTTTTGAAAATGCAAATACAATCATATAGTTCCCTTCCTTAATGCATCTACTATATACAATTATTCTATGTGATAGACTGAAAAGTTTAGCCCTCAGAAATGGGAAGCATTTGTCCAAGGTCACACAGTAAGTGTTTGAGTCATGAGTGAAGTTTAGTTTTGTATCATGTATTACTCCTTCTAATAGTATCTATTTAGGCGTTGCCTATAAATATGGTTCCATGCTGGACACCTACCATGGTCAGATGATGAGGCCCTGTGTTCTGGGAGTCCAAGGTCTGAAAGCTTGTGTGGGATGTTGGGGCACTATGCATAGTGGTCAAAGGCATTGATTCCAGAAGCCAAAATGACCACCTAAATCCGAGCATTATGTTTACCACATACTAGCTGTGAGTTACTTAGACCTCAGTTTCCCACCTCGTAAATTTGTGAGGATTATAGGAGTCAAGAGTATAAGAACCATATGAAATTATGGCCACTTCACCAATTTTTGACTATAAAAAATAGGAATTTCATATGTTCATCCTAAAATATAAAGAAATGTTAAAAGTACCTGACACAGGTGAGCACCATGCATCTGAAAGTCATGTCTGAGAAGCATTCTTCAGCTACACACTGTAAATTAAAGCATCTTTCTTGCCTTTAAAGCTATTTTCTCTGCCCTTGAAGAATAGCTGTGAATTTATGTTTCTACAGCAGCACATCAATTGGTGTGGCATGTACCAAGCTGAATTCTCTGTCGAATAAGGCAGCCCCATTCCCCTAAGGGATATATGTATGGGAAGTGAGGGGCAGTGGAGGGCAGGTAATGACACAAAGGGAGAGTTATCATGAGGGCCATGAACACTACACACACTGCAATGCTGGAACAGTCCTGGACAACAAAGAGCTATCTGAGGATTGCTGTAACTTGCTCTGTTTTATGCAACCTCCCCTCCTTCCTCACCAACTTCAAATTATTGTTGACTGAGCACTCGAGAAGTTTCTTATGTCTGTTTCCCAGTTGTTCACACACAGAAGCTAATTCATGGTGTGGTACTGAATCTTGCAAATATGATTTCTGTATCTATCCTGGATAACATATTTTGATGAAGGAGCTTAAGAATTCGTTATATACTCATTTTTCAGCTTGAGAATGAAAAACTTCAAGTACTTCCAGCTGTGAGTTAGACTAGATTGGGCTTATGATTCTTGATATATCTTTTGATATATTCTTTATCAGCATTGGAGATATTGAATGAAGTCTTTGTACCTAATTGATACGTGACAGTGATTTCAGTGGGAATTTTCTCAAGACTGGTGAAGTTGGCACTTCCTCTAAAATGTCTAGTCTCAGTTGTAGGACAAAGGAATATCTTTTTATTAAATAATTAGTTCATGTCTAACTAGCAAGAATCTAACCTAGTTTAATTGTCTTAGTTTTAATCGGCACTACAAATTATTTGTTCTATAATACTTTGTGAACTTCTGATTTTCAATCGATACCTATGGTTGTATTGTACCTGTTGATTTATTCATCTCTTACATGTGATAATCATTTTCTGTGAGGGGGATGAGGAAGAAAAAAATACAAAAATTAGCTGGGTGTGGTAGCGTGCACCTATAGTCCCAGCTACTCAGGAGGCTGAGGCAGTAGAATTGCTTAACCCGGGAGACGGAGGTTGCAGTGAGCTGAGATCATGCTACTGCCCTCCAGCTTGGGTGAGAGAGTGACACTCCGTCTCAAAACAAAAAAGATAATTGTGTGTATACGAGTGTATGTGTGTGTTAACAATACTTTTCTCCTTCATGATATATGTAAACATTAAGCTTGTTCAATAAACTAAGTCAATATTAATTTTAAATATCTATGTTGATTTATTAGATGTTTTATCATCTAGAACCTATATTAAAAACCTAAACCTTTTTTATTAATCTGTTGTTATTACTGAAAAGTTCTCCAGCAATAAAAATAATATATTAACACCATTAGGCTGGGACCTCAAGAGAAGGCTCAGCTAGTTTATCTGCCTTTATTCAGCATTTACCAAACAACTTTCACTGTATTCTTGTTATCACTATTCTCTTTATTTAACATCTCAAGCAGACAAATAGCACTGTGTTAACCAATGGTTGATCCAGTAAGCATTCTAAATGATAATTAACAAAACAAAACAAAATAGGCAGTATATGTATGTGTGTATTTTTTTTACCATGCTGTATATTGCCTGTAAATCCACAATATTTTTATTTAAAATTACAAATTTGCAAATATCTTCTGTGCAACTAATATATGTAGCACACTTTGTTAGATATATTATTATGCTCTTCTTGGGATAAAATACCTAGCAATTCAGGATTTTTTTGAAGAACCATTTCTCAGACCTTAGATTACTAGTGAATCTATACATAAATTATAAAGTGCCCTACATCAACAATAGCAAAGCTTTTGTATATGACAGATTTAGAGTATATTATTAACAGCATCACTAACACAATTGAATCTTAGAGACAAATTGCAAGTGGAAAAGATATTTTAGACTCTTTTTAATAACAAGCATATTGGAGAAACACACTATTTCACGTCTTAAGTGTTGGCAATGTGCTAGACACTACCCTCACTCTGGAATTACCCACATTCTCTTGTTGATGTCTTTAAAATCTAAGTTGCATTTGTGGAAAGCTTCTTCTAAAATAGGCATTACCATCAAATCTGTAGATTTAATAGAGGAGTTGGTAGCCTCGGCCCCCTTAGCTCACTTCTACCTCGGCCCCCTTAGCTCCCTTCTAGGACTTTTCTACTTCAGCAGGATGTATAGAGGATTCCAGAGGCATATGGGGGAAGCTAAATTTTTTTATCTTCATCTTTACATGGAATAAATTCTATGCTATTGAGAAACTTCCAAGACTGTTACAGTTCTGAGCATCAATGTTTAACTGTGACATGGAGTATAGTATGAAGCAATAACAATGAGAACTTTAAAATCATGTTTGTCTTGACACATTCTTTAAGAGTATCAGATAAACTTGCATAAACAAAGCTCATGGCATAGCATCTGGCACATAGCAGGTGCCTATTTGTGCTTCCTTAGTATCCTCATCCCCACTGTGCTTTTGCCTTTTTTTTCTTCTCTTCTTTCTCCCTTTTTCTTCATTCTTCCTTCCATATGCTAGACCTTATTGTAGACACTACAGATTCACACATGATGACCCGAATCTCATATAAGAGAAATGGTTCTCCATTTGGCCCACATTATCTCAGGACCAAGTAACAAATATATTCAACTATAGATTCCCCAAAATACTGGAGAGTGAACCAAGTGAGGAGTCTCTACGTATTTTGCCATGCTATGCTACCTGTTATAAGATATTCCTTAAATAGAGGCCAGCATTTAAAATTCAGCAGTAAAAATTTGGCCCTGCAACACACTTGAGAGAAACTGATTTTTATATTTTCTACACCTCCAAGCTTACCTTTGCATCAGCTGTCCCTGAGTATGTTTTGAAAGAGTGGGTCCACAGCTAGAAAATGATGTAGGTACCTGTGTTCATGGATCTAAAGGGAATATAAATTTCTTCCAAAAGAAATTCTCCTTGAAGGGAAGTTCTCTGGTTCTAATCTGTATTTTTTTCAGAAATGAAAAGGATCCATTAATATCCTTTCAAAATCTTTGGTGACATTACCAAGTCTGACTTTTCCATGCACAGCATTAGCTAGCAGTTGGTAATGATTCTAGACAGGGTCTACATGGCAACCTATTACAAGATAGACGATAAGACACAACAGGAAGATTAAGTGCCCCACTTGTTCTATTCTGAACTGAGGGTTTTCCACTATCCAGAGAGAGAATTTTCGCTATAGTTTCAGACATTACTTAATCTCTTTTGTGACTGGAGTTTTCCATATGTATTTAGTGGCTCAATTATCTTATGTAACTTTGTCAGTGTGGCCTTGCATTCTACATTGTTTGGGAATTTGATTCAGAAAAGTAAAAAAACACATGTATAAAGCATCTAGTCTGAAATTTGTATTTGGTATGCTATTAGTAAACTATTCACATTGCCTAAACTCAAAATGCAACTTCCCACTTTCTGATATACTGACTCATCTGCCAGCAGTGTTCCTATTTTCTCCTTTTCTTGTTTTGCAACTGTACCTGTGATCTAGTTAATAATACAATTCTACATTTGAAAAATACTAAAGCTTTGTTAGTGTTAATGTCACAGGAAGATTTTAAACTTTGCATTTCACTTTATGATTTCCTGAACAACCCCAAGCAGAACCTGTTTCCTGTTTTCATAGCACTTTGGAAAAGATAGATGAATAGACATTCATTTTAGTAGATAGATAAATAATGATCTACCTGTTAGAGATTATAATCTTAAGTTTTCTTTATGACAAGCATCTTAAAGTCAAGTCCTTTGTCTTACTAATGTGTGTATGCTCAGCACCGAATGCAGTGTTTGGTGCAAAGTGGACACTTAGTAAGTGGTTTTTGAATAAATAATGAACACAAAATGCATAATCTGATGCCGAGATAAATATTGTATGTTGCTTAGTCCTTGTATTAGTCCGTTCTCACGCTGCTATAATGACATGCCCAAGACTGGATAATTTATAAGGAAAGAGGTTTAATTGGCTCACAGTATATTATATTTTCTACACCTCCAAGCTTACCTTTGCATCAGCTATCCCTGAGTATGTTTTGAAGGAGTGAGTCCACACTG